>NC_039361.1:118480957-118784110 GCF_003573695.1 Papaver somniferum | reverse complement strand
TTAATAGAGATAACACCTTTGTCCATAGAGTCGGATCGCTACAAACACAGACTTGTAAGGTATTAAACATGTTTTCCTGCTTTGATACCAATTGAAAAATCGGGGGTCTAATAACACCACCCAATATTTCTCTTAGCAATCTGTATGGACAAACTCGAATATACTTTTAAGAGAATCAACAAGACTCAATCAATTAAAAGTATATCAACGAGTTTATATCTCTCTCTTGATTTGATTTACTCAAGCAGGAACTGCGAGTTCTAACCAAATGCAAGGAATAACTTGGATGGTCCCAAAGACCAATATCCAAGGATCAATCAATGACAATCAACAACCAAAGGTTGGATTACTCTAATTGATGATCTAATGCACAACCTGTATTATTTCAATTATAAAGATAAAACAATATAATGCGGAAATTGAAATAACACAGACACCAGAAATTTTGTTAACGAGGAAACCGCAAATGCAGAAAAACCCCGGGACCTAGTCCAGATTTAACACACACTGTATTAAGCCTATACAGCCACTAGCCTACTCCAAGCTAACTTCGGACTGGACTGTAGTTGAACCCCAATCAATCTCCCACTGATCCAAGGTACAGTTATTCTCCCTACGCCTATGATCCCAGCAGGATACTGCGCACTTGATTCCCTTAGCTGATCTCACCCACAACTAAGAGTTGCTACGACCCAAAATCGCATGCTTTGATAATAAACAAATCTGTCTCACACAGACAAGTCTATCAAAGGATCAATATGTCTCTCACAGATAAACCCTAAAGGTTTTGTTCCGTCTTTTGATAATAATCAAGGTGAACAGGAACCAATTGATAATCCGGTCTTATATTCCCGAAGAACAGCCTAGAGTTATCAATCACCTCAGAACAATCTTAATCGTATGGTAGCGAAACAAGATATTGCGGAATCACAAACAATGAGACGAAGATGTTTGTGATTACTTTTTATATCTTGCCTATCAGAGATATTAATCTCAAGCCAATCAATATGATTGTATTCGTACGATAGAAGATGCAAGATCAGATCACACAACTATGATAAAAGTAATATTGGTCTGGCTTCACAATTCCAATGAAGTATTTAAGTCGTTAACCTGGTTTTAGAAGAAGAAAACCAAAGGTTAAAGAAGAATCGACTCTAGCACGCAAACTAGTATCACACGTAAGGTGTGAGGATTAGTTTTGCACAATACTAGATGTCTCTTTTATATAGTCTTTCAAATCAGGGTTTGCAATCAATGTTAACTTAGTAACAAAGCATTCAATATTCACCGTTAGATGAAAACATGATTTAGATTCAAGCTAATATTTCTCAACCGTTAGATCGGAAACTTAGCTTGTTACACACACTTGACTATGTGCGCTTCTAGGTTTGTTAACCGTACCCAAACGTATGCACTTGTTGGTTCCACAATAGTTAACCAAAAGGTTAGCCACATGAGCATTTCATATCAACCACGTTCTTCTTCACCATAACTAGTTCAAATGAATTCAAATGATCTAGTTAGAGAGTTGTTCAATTGCAAGGAAATCTTATGTATTACACAAGACACAATTGAAGCAAAGATGATTTGATTCACTTGAATCGGTTCATGAACTTTTATAGCCAAGGTTTGCAAACTGCATTCCTTAGTCTTTTTAAGTTTAAGTTCAGAAATCATCTTTAGATATATAACCTTCTCAAGTTCGCAGGCTAGGTTCGCGAACTTAAGTTACCGGGAAGAGTTTACAAACTCCAGTAGAAATTCTCGGGTATGAGAACTTCTCCGGTTCGCGAACTGGGTTCACGGACTGAGTTCGCGGACTTAGCTTCACGCAAGTAGTTGTCAACTCCAACAGAAATTCTCGGGTTTGAGAACTTCGGCAGTTCACGGACTGAGTTCACAGACTTGGCTCACGCCATTCTTC
Source organism: Papaver somniferum (assembly GCF_003573695.1). Lineage (NCBI taxonomy): Eukaryota > Viridiplantae > Streptophyta > Magnoliopsida > Ranunculales > Papaveraceae > Papaver > Papaver somniferum. Next base: position 118,782,183 of record NC_039361.1, on the reverse strand, counting down.
TGGTTCTCTTGATCAACAAAGTTCGCAAACTTTGGTTCAAGGAATATGACTTATACATAAATTTGTTTCCACAACAATGCTTATGTCCACCATTGGTTATGTAATCTAAACTCTCATTCCAATCATTGAAACATTCTTAGAGGACGTTATATAATTGTTACACCATTTCTCGTCAAAGCAATTTACAAGATGATTGAAAGATATCATGACTTTCGTCACATGGTAAAGATAAACTTGATCGAAGCGAAAAGCTTACCAACACATATTTCGAGATATAGATAGGCGAGGTATACTTGGCTCGAAATACCAAATGTGTATAATCAAAGTCTATATATATAGCATACGACTTATTGTCTCAAATAGTAGGAGATAGAGTAGATAGACTTTTGAGTGATAGATAAGTTCAAGTCTTCACATACCTTTTTGTCGAGAAGTTCCACCGGTTCCTTGAGTAGTTCTTCTACTTGTATGATGAATCGCCATGAAGTCCTTGAGCTCAACTACACTTTATATCCTAGTCCGAGACTTAGCTATAATATACTAGAAATCAAGACTTATAGTTTTGATCAATAACATTGACAAACATGCTTGAGATAGCAACACATGCGAGTTCGGCCGAGCAATGATCTAACACAAACTTCGAGTATTTATAGACAAGGAAGTTTGGACACCAAGGAATTTCCAAAATCGAAAATATTCTCAAGATATTCATTAAAGCATAGATTCGGTTTTCATAATTCCTGGAAATGCTCTGTCCAAAAATAACGATCGAAATCTCGCGGAAAATCTAGTTAGTAAATGCACATTACTAATTCTGTAATTTTCCCACAAAATGAAATTAATAACCTTAATTAAAAGATTCTTAACTTACTTATGTTTCGATCCTGGGATTCTCTACCCTTAGCCGTTAAGGAATATCTTTGAACAATTAAAGAAATAAACATTCACAGCACGTGTTCAAAGTTTGTCGACATCTTAAATTTGTAAGTTCTCTTTCACACTTACAACCTTGAAACCGATTTGCCACACTTCCAAACAAGTTTAGAATTGGTTCATCTGACTTTCAAGAACTATGTTATTGATCAAACCAACATTCAATCACAATCATGGGTTTACGGTTCTACCAAAACAAGTTTCGGTTCTACCTCCATGTGAGTACTGTGCATAGTCATACTAGCTTTCCAAAAATTCGGTTGACTAGGTACTAGGATCGGTTCCCCGCATATATATGGTATATAACTTATATGTGTTTCACATGTTCGTAGGATCGGTTCCCCTTTCTGCAATAAACCTTGCTGCACCCCATACAAGGATCGGTTCCCTTTGATGTACTGCATCCCTTACAAGTATCGGTTCCCCTTTCATTTTAATTGGTCAGACATACAAAATTCGATCATACCACGGGTGATTACTTAAGATCGGTTTTACTAATAAAATTTATACCAATACATAAGTCAGGCCTTTGTGAATAGTTCTACCAAGAACACAACAAGTTGTGAGCGGTTATACTCTATCACACATATTGGCTGTTCATAAGATATTCAATGAATAACAAAATCAATAACACCTGGCAATTTCCTTTTCGGTCCACAAACGAGTTTATGAACTTACTTCCTTTTCAGCCCACAATAGCATTCAAATGATTATGGCGATGTCTTATCTACAAAGTTTAATGGTTAAGAAATAAACCTCGTATTGTATTCCTTAATACTTGTAATGTCTCATACCCTAATACTTTCAAGCTAACATATACGAAGTTGACTCTAGTACATAATCAAGCGACTCTTAACATGAGTTTTGATTCACTAAAATATGACAACCAAACTTGACATACCAATGCTTGGTGGGTTCAACCGAGCAATGCTCTAACACTTACAAATTCATCCCTTGAACACACTACTTGATTGATAGTGTGCAAAGCCAACTCATTGATAAAAAAGAGTAATCTAATTACTAATTAGGTGAAATCTCTTGCGTTGCCTTCGTCTAAAGGCTTCTTTGGGATCAAGAAGCTTTTAGCAGTACTGTTGGTGGGAAATTAACTAAATCATATTATTATTTTAGTTTTCAATTAAGTGATTTGATTGACTAACAGTACAGTTATCCTTGATAGATCAAACTTGTTAATTCTATATAATTCCCCTCTCAAGTTTGTTTAAGGAGTGGGGAACTAAAAAAAGTCAAAACAAATATAAACGTTGAGCGTCAGACAAACATTTTCAATAGGGTCATTTGTATTTGCGCTTTGTGACAAATCGAGCATGATTTTACTTTATACTTGTAGAATTTTGAGTTATCTTCCAGGGATGATAAATAGTTGGGGTTCTATCATGAGATTTACTCTAACTGAAAGTTTGGATAATATCAAGGGAGTTCAATTTGGGATTGGGTTTTGAACAAATGAAAACAAAGTTTGCTCTCGTAATCCATTACTCTTTTTTATTTTATGGAAGGCGCTCATTTCACTTACTTTTAGGGCTTGGTGTTGGGACAAAGGTTACCACGCGTTGGCTGGCGACCTTGGACGGCTGAGATCTGCATCTCAGATGGAAGGGTGACTGTTGATCGTTGCAACCCTTCATTTTGGCAGCCAGCGGTATATAACGGGGCCGACATGGCTTTGGCATGGAAACGTGGCTGGCACGGCATGCCATTGGCATGGTGGTGCGGCTGGCATGGTTGGCATGCCTTGGTGCGGAGATGTGGCTGGCACGGCATGCCATTGGCACATGTGTTGCGGCTGGCATGGTTGGCATGCCTTAGCACGGAGATGTGGCTGGCACGGCATGCCATTGGTACATGTGGTGCGGCTGGCATGGTTGGCATGCCTTGGCACGGAGATGTGGCTGGCACGGCATGCCATTGGCACATGTGGTGCGGCTGGCATGGTTGGCATGCCTTGGCGCAGAGATGTGGCTGGCACGGCATGCCAATGGCACATGTGGTGCGGCTGGCATAGTTGGCATGCTCGGTGCGGATATGTGGTTGGCACGGCATGCCATTGGCACATACGGTGTGGGAATTAGGGTTTGGCCTATTGAAACCCTAATTAGCATTAAAAAAAGGTACCCTGGTAATTTTCTCACAGACATATTAAAGGGCCTCAATAAATGCGTTTAAATTCTGTGACGTCACTGTCTGACTAGGGTTTTACGATTTTAACCCTAAGCTAAAAACCACCATCAACATTAAGTCCTGCGCTTAGCTCGGAACAGGGGCGTTGATGCGAGGTAAGCATAAGATGGTGACAGACAAGGATATAATCGAAACATAAATCATGCAAGATGGTCAGGAAGATCCGTCTAAACTTTTTCGGGAAGCAAGGAGAATCTGTGATCCTTGTGTTTGGAAGCTTTTCGTAGATTCTGCTCGTGGTACTGCAGGTTAGGTTGCGGAGTGGTAGAGGCCGGTTGAGATGTAAGTTGTTGGCCTCGATCTGGAATGGTTGCGTGTCTTCTGGGCTAGGCTTTGGAACGTGGGCTGGAGATGCTAGCATAGACTTGGCGTGAAGGGAAGCCGCTGGCATTGGATCGGCTTGGGATTAGCCGTCAGCATTGGTCGGCTTGGACTTGGAGCCGTTAGCACTTGATTGGCTTGGAATGGGATCCGTCAGCATTGGTCGTCTTGAAATGGAGCTGCTTGCGTTGCTCGGCTTGGAGTGGAGCTAGATTGAGTTCCTTGGAAGGATGACGAATGGCTTCAATTCCGTGGAAGGATGACGACCGGCTTTAGTTCCGTGGGATGATGGCAACTTTGTCTGAATTAGGGTTTGGCATGCCGAAACCCTACTTAGCGCCCTTTACTAGAATCGATGTAGAATTCTCGTACGAACTCGGAATTTGGAGGTCCGCCCCTTCCATTCTGAACGGAAAAAAATTTCCTATCTCCCCACGCGAGAATATTTAGGTTTTGAGCTCGTTCGGGAGGTGAAAACAGCTCGACTGTAAAATTCAGGAAGAATTGCGGGCCCGTGGAATGATGGAAGCTTGCTTTAGTTCCATGGGAAGATGATGACTTGCTTTGGGAAGATAACAACTTGCTTTAGTTCCGTGGGAAGATTATGACTTGCTTTGGGAAGATAACAACTTGCTTCAGTTCCCTGGGAAGGTGACGACTGGCTTGCTTTAGTTCCCTGGGAAGCTGACGACTGGCTTCAGGAAGATAACAACTTGCTTCAGTTCCTTGGGAAAGTGACGACTGGCTTCGGGAAGGTAACAACTTGCTTCAGATTTTAGCATGTTGCAACCCTAATTAGCACCCCTTACTAGAATCGTTGTAGAATTCTCGGACGAATTCGGATTTTGACGGTCTGCCCCTCCATTCTGAACGGAAAAGAATTTCCTATCTCCCATCGCGAGAATATTTTGTTTTTGAGCTCGTTCGGTTGGTTAAAACAACTCGACAGTAAAATTCAGGATGAATTGCGGGCCCGAGGTGGCCTAGTCGCACCCAGTCATCTGTTTCATGGAGAAGGAAGGAATATTTATTTTGCTCAAACTTTAGAAACTCCGTCCGCATAAAAAGAGATATTGACCTTCTTCTGTTTTCTGTTGCCCGTCCGGATCCGCGCCTTCGTCTGCAGTGTCTCTCCAATGGATTCCAAAATTTACCGAACTTTGTCGCATTCTTGGGACGGATGGATGAAATATGTGCTCGGCAACGACCATGTTAGGGATAATATTGGATATTGTTGTTACGTTGTCGGCCAATCCTCAGCTTTAGGTTGTTTAGTGCCTGGACCTTCTGACCGTGATGATGATGTGCTGTGAATGCTTATATGGTCGAAATCTTCTGACGCCACTGGATAAAATAGATGAGTTGGGAGACGTTCCATTGCCGATGTATTGCTATCAAAGTCTTCAAGGACTTTATTCCTAGCGACATCCTTCGAACCATCTTCAGAATCTTGGACTATCCTGGTTGAGGGGAGTGAAAGCGTCCCATGTTGGTAGTCCCCATGTGTAACATACTTTCATTGCATCGCCTTGAATCCACGTCCACGGATTTGATGCAAGCTTATTGTACTCTTCTGGATGTGATGCCAGGATACTCAGAATATCACATGGAAAAATATTCTGGATAGCGAAGAGGTATAAAATGATAGAATTATATTATTTATCGTGGCTCCCTCTGTTTCTTCAGGAAAATGTTTCAGCCGCGTCTCTGGAGTTATCTCACGAATCATTGATGGTCATCAGGATGGACTGCGATGAGCAGTGCCCAGTCGTACTTTTCTTTAGTTTCTGAATTTGTTTCCTCTGGGCAGGCTTGGGATATGCCACGTCCTCGTAGAGTGTTGCAGGTGTCTTCTAGACAAAGAGGTGATGATATTCTTACGCTACACCCTTGCAGAGAAGATGGCTTTGTCGTGGCTATGACCTTTGGTTGACCGTGTCTTCTGAGCTTTGACAACGAAGGGATTCCGTGTAGATTCCCAGTCCCCAAGTGTGGTTTGCATGTTTCCATATTTTGTGGTCGGTGGGTTGACCATGATAAGGATATCACCATCGTGTGTTCGTACTTGTGATTTTGTTACTTCTTCCGCGTGGAACTAAAATATGGAGGAGCACGGGTTACCTTTACAGTGATATTTCCATGGTGAAGCTCTGGATGGTACAACAAATGGGCGGCAACAGTTCTTGGCAGCAGATGTGATCAGAAGAAACTATCCATGGAAGTAAAGGGATTGTCTGGATGCGTAAGCGAGCAAACTGTCTATGACCACAAGCTTTGGTGGGATGGAACAAAATGTGTCCACGGCTACGGAAATTGGATGGTTGGGATCATGATCCTTGGCATGGGGAGTGTGGTGGAACGATACTTGGAAGGAAGGAGTGGCGATTACAGCACGATCCTCGGCAAAGAAGAGCGGCGACTACGACAAGATCCTTAGAAAGAAGGAGTAGCGGCTACGACAAGATCCTTGGCATGAAGGAGCCGTTGAAGTGGCTTCGGTTCTTGGAGAGGACGTTGAAACTTATGGAGAAAAAACGCTAAAGTTTCTTCTTCGGATCCTGGAGCAGCTTATGGAGAGAACGCTGAAGCGGAGCGGCTGTTGGAGCGAACGTTAAAGTGGAGCGGCTGCTAAAGCGAACATTGAAGCGGAGAGGCTGCGTCAATCAGTATGTTGTAAAGCTGGACACCCTTCAAGAGAACAGTGGTTAGGATTCCCCAGTTCCGTCTATCAATCGTGCTTTCCAAGAGAGATTGGGGTTTGGGAACGGCTTCCTGGCTGGAAACAGTTGCTTTCCTGATGCAGTGCGGTTGAGGGTTACAAATATGTCTTGACGTTGCGCCTTGGGGAAATATAAAATCTCACATAAATGTTTCACCATAGACTGCACGATTTTGCGGGCGAAATCCCTAGAAATCATGCATCTCCTGACAGGAAAAGAGCCTTTGTGAACTCAGGGGGGGTTGCTGATTTTCTTTGCTTCGATTTTGGAGAAGTCGTTCCTGATCTTTACGTGTGATGAAATTGGGTTGTTGATTCCCTTCTATTGGGTGTTCAAGTGCAATTCTGGAAGGATACAAGCTGCTAGCGCTAGGAATATGCAAGATGTTAGCGCTGGGAAGATGCAAGCTGCTGTAAAGATGCAAGCTGTCAGTGCTGGAAAAGATGTAAGTTGTTCGAAGGACGTAAGCTGTCAGCGCTTGAAAAGATGTCAGCTGCCGGCGCTGGAAGGACGCAAGCTTTCAGCGTTGGGAAGATGCAGGTTGCCGGCGCTGGAAGGACGTAAGCTGTCAGAGCTGGGAAGATGCAGGCTGTCAGCGCTGGAAGGACGCAAGTTGTCAGCGCTGGGAAGATGCAGGCTGCCGGCGCTGGAAGGACGTAAGTTGTCAGCGCTGGGAAGATGCAGGATGTCGGCGCTGGAAGGACGTAAGCTGTCAGCATTGGGAATATGTAAGATGCCGTTGCTGGAAGGACGCAAGCTGTCAGCGCTGGGAAGATGCAGGTTGCCGGCGCTGGAAGGATGCAAGCTGTCAGCGCTGGGAAGATGCAGGCTACCGGCGCTGGAAGGACGCAAGCTGTCAGCGCTAGGAAGATGTAATTTGTCGGTGCTGGAAGGACGCAAGTTGTCAGCGCTGGGATGATGCAGGCTTCCGGCGCCGGAAGGACGCAAGTTGTCAGCGCTGGGAAGATGCAGGTTTTCGGCGCTGGAAGGACGTAAACTGTCAGTGCTGGGAAGATTTAAGCTGTCGGTGCTGGAAGGACGCAAGTTGTTAGCGCTGGATCGACTTGGAACGGGCGCTGGCTTGGCGTGGACACTGGCTTGGCATGGACGCTGGCTTGGATTTGGTATGGCGCGGACTATTGGCCGGGCATGGCGCGGACTGTTGGTTGGGCCTGGCGCGTACCGTTGGCTTGGCATGGCGCGGACTTGTTCTTGCGGGCCCAGTTTCCTCTTCCCATACGTAGCTCACATAGGAAACACTTTCCTTATTCAAATTCCAAAAGTGCCTATGAAAGGGTTTGGCTCTCCTTTTTATCTCGTATCTTTGTCCTCACGTCCTGGTGTTAGCGATAGCGCGGTAGCAATAAAGTGGGCAAGAATATTCTAGCTATGTACTCCAGTGTTTCTCTTTCAATTTGTTTTCTTGTTTACTTGTGTTGGTACAAACCCCAGCCACAGGTATGCCTTCCATAAATCTGTAGAAATATTGTTCTTCTGAACTGGTGTAAACCCTAGCCGTGGGCATGCCTTTCATAAAATTGTAGAAATACTTCATCATAAACAATTCCTCTTCGAATATCACCGTAGTAACGTCAGCTACCTCATGAATAGTGACGTGATGGGTAATCGTTATTATGCAAAGTAGACACGTACAGGTAGGTGGCTGTTTTTTTTTTTTTGAAAGGCAAACCAAACGCCTGGTTTATGGCTTGATTTGAATTGACAGATAACTGTTATCTATAAGGGTTTGGATTATTCTTCTTGGAATGAATTTTTTTAGAATAATGTTGTCTTGGTTTCGATTGCAAGTGACGCAAACATCCCAGGAAAACCATAAAACCGTGAGCGTTACGTGTCAGTAGAGAGCATGGGATGAAACGTAACATGGCTATCGATTTTATCATTTCCGTGAAAGCTTGAAGTAGTAAACCATGTATTTTGTCTAGGCAATACTTACTCGGTTTTTTCGGATCTCTTGACGAAAAATGAATCTTCCAGGTGTAAGTCCGAGTTTTGTGGGAAGCACCGCCGCGATTGTGGAAAGTCCCCAGTCGTCCCTGAGTCACCTGATAACCGAGTCGTCGATCCCTGGGCGGATCGTTTGCTCCTACCATCTTGGAAGTCCCTAGTCACCTCTTATCGTGTCATGACTGGTAACTGAGTCGTCGATCCATAGGCGGATCATTTGCTTCTAAAATCTTGGAAGTCCCCAGTCACCTCTTGTCATGTTATGACTGGTAACTGAGTCATCGATCCTTGGGCGGATCGTTTTCTTCTACCATCTTGGAAGTCCCCAGTCACCTCTTGTCATGTTATGACTGGTAACTGAGTCGTCGATCCCTGGGCGGATCGTCTGCTTCTACCACCATGATGTCTGGGTTGAAGTATGAGATTGGGAGTTGGAAATCGATATTGTAACCGAGAGACTAATCTCCCACTGTGGTCGCCAATTGTTTGAGGGTAAAAATGGTTTTTGCTGGTTTTGGTAATTTCGTGTGTGTGCTGTGGATGAGAAACGAGTCTAAACCCTAAAAAATGTACTGCAAGGGAGTACTTTAGATTCGAGAGATCAATCTGTACAAATCCGACCTAAACCAAGAAATGGTCGTTCCAGACTTGCTTCGGTCACAAAGTGAAAGATAAGGGTTGGTTTTGGGGAGGGAAGCGAAGAGAGTGTTGAGAACAAAATAGTTGGTTCTGGAAGAGTAGTTGTTTGACTTGTATCAGAAAGCGTAATCTAACAGATGGGAAAGCTAACAAAATGTTTTCTGAGTGTTGTATGCTCCTGACCAAAACTTGTTGTTCGGTGGAAATAGGTAAGATCTATATATACAAGCCGAAGTGAAACGTACTCTGGTCTCGAAAAAAATGGAAACGGATGAGTAAATGGGAGGAGGTGGTAACCGGTAACGCCTGGAATTGATGTTCCATAATGAAGGAAAGCGTTTCACCATTACTCCATGTATTTACTAATCGCCTCATCCTTATGACACTGTCTTGTATCGGGCGTAGTGTACGCCACACGCTGTAAACCGCCAAACCAATACCCCAACGAGCATCCCCCAGTTTGTGACACGTTTTGATGTCTCGAGTGTTTTTGTGGAAAACATGTAGCATGTTGTTGTTGTTTGGAAAATTGAGCTTGGGAGACTCGCCGGCTCGGTGCTGACCTTCGACGGTCGAGATTTTGCATCTTGAGAGGAAGGGTAGCCGTTGATTATTGCAACCCTTCGTTTGGTAGCCAGCAGCATGAAAGCATGGCCGGCATGGCTTTAACATGGTTAGGCATGGCCAAGCTAGGATTTTGGCATAGTTTAGGCGCGGACAAAAAGGCTATGGTTTTGGCATTGTTTGAGCGCGACCAAAATTTTGGGCTTGGCGTCGGGCCAAAGGTGGTCATGCATTAGCTGGTAACCTTGGACGGCTAAGATCTGCATCTTAGATGGAAGGGTGGTCGTCAATTGTTGCAACCCTTCGTCTTGGCAGCCAACGTCGTGAAGGAAAGGCTGGCAAGGTTTTGGCACAGTGGTGCGGTTGGCATGGTTGGCATGCCTTGTCACGGAGATGTGGCTGGCACAGTGTGCCATTGGCACATGTGGCATGGTTGGCATGACTTGGCATGGAGATGTGGCTAGCACGGCATGCCATTGGCACATGCGACATGGTTGGCATGCGTTGGCGCGGAGGGGTTGCATGGCATGCCATTGGCACATGTGGTGTGGTTGGCATGGTTGGCATGCCTTGTCGCGGAGATGTGGTTGGCACAGTGTGTCATTGGCACATGTGGCATGGTTGGCATGCCTTGGCGTGGAGATGTGGCTGGTACGGCATGCCATTGGCACATGCGGCATGGTTGGCATGCCTTGGCGCGGAGAGGTTGCATGGCGTGCCATTGGCACATGTGGTGCGGCATGGTTAGCATGCCTTGGCACGGAGAGGTTGCACGGTTGAGATCTTCATCTCAGATGGAAGGGTGGTCGTTGATCGTTGCAACTCTTCGTTTTGGCAGCCAGCAACATGTAGCGGGGCTGGCATGGCTTTGGCATGAAAACGTGGCCAAGCTAGGATTTTGGCATAGTTAGGCGCGGCCAAAAACTAGGGTTTGGCATTAGTTTTGGGCGCGGCCAAAATTAGGGCTTGGCATTGGGCCAAAGGTTACCACGCGTTAGCTAGCGACCTTGGACGGCTAAGATCTGCATCTCAGATGGAAGGGTGATTGTTGATCGTCGCAACCCTTCGTTTTGTCAGCCAGCGGCATGTAGCGGGGCCAGCATGGCTTTGGCAGGGAAACGTGGCCAAGCTAGGATTTTGGCATAGTTAGGCACGGCCAAAAACTAGGGTTTGGCATAAGTTTTGGGCGCGGCCAAAATTAGGGCTTGGCGTTGGGCAAAAGGTTACCACGTGTTGGCTGGCGACCTTGGACGGCTGAGATCTGCATCTCAGATGGAAGAGTGGTCGTTGATCGTTGCAACCCTTCGTTTTGGCGGCCAGCGGCATGTAGCGGGGCCATCATGGCATGGAGACGTGGCCAAGCTAGGATTTTGGCATGCGCGGCCAAAAACTAGGGTTTGGCATTAGTTTTGGGCGCGGCCAAAATTAGGGCTTGGCGTTGGGCCAAAGGTTACCACGCGTTGGCTAGCGACCTTGGACAGCTGAGATGTGCATCTCAGATGGAAGGGTGGTCGTTGATCGTTGCCACCCTTCGTTTTGGCAGTCAGCGGCATGTAGCGGGGCCGGCATGGCTTTGGCATGAAAACGTGGCTGGCATGGTTTTCCATTGGCACGGTGGTGCGGCTGGCATGGTTGGCATGCCCCTGGCGCGGAGATGTGGCTGGCACGGCATGCCATTGGCACATGTGGTGCGGCTGGCATGGTTGGCATGCCTTGGCGCGGAGATGTGGCTGGCACGGCATGCCGTTGACACATGTGGTGCGGCTGACATGGTTGGCATGCCTTGGCGCGGAGATGTGGCTGGCACGGCATTCCATTGGCACATGTGGTGCGGCTGGCATGGTTGGCATGCCTTGGCGCGGAGATGTGGCTGGCACGGCATGTCATTTGTACATGTGGTGAGGCTGGCATGGTTGGCATGCCTTGGCGCGGAGATGTGGCTGGCACGGCATGCCATTGGAATATGTGGTGCGGCTGGCATGCCTTGGCGCGGAGATATGGCTGGCACGGCATGCCATTGGCACATGTGGTGCGGCTGGCATGGTTGGCATGCCTTGGCTCGGAGATGTGTCTGGCACGGCATGCCATTGGCACATGTGGTGCGACTGGCATGGTTGGCATGCCTTGGCGCGGAGATGTGGCTGGCACGGCATGCCATTGGCACATGTGGTGCGGCTGGCATGGTTTCCATGCCTTGGCGCGGAGATGTGGCTGGCACGGCATGCCATTGGCACATGTGGTGCGGCTGGCATGGTTGGCATGCCTCGGCGCGGAGATGTGGCTGGCACGGCATGCCATTGGAACGTACGGTGTGGGAATTAGGGTTTGGCCTATAGAAACCCTAATTAGCATTAAAAAAGGTACCCTGGTAATTTTCTCGCAGACATATTAAAGGGTCTCAATAAATGCGTTTAAATTCTGTGACGTCACTGTCTGAATAGGGTTTTACGATTTTAACCCTAAGCTAAAAACCACCATCAACACTTATCTACAAAGTTTAATGGTTAAGCAATAAACCTCGTATTGTATTCCTTAATACTATGTCTATCTAGAGTTCAAATATGCTTCAAAGTTATGTTTTCAATATGCACGACTTGAAAGATACGTTAGGGAATGAAACAGTTCAAGTCAAATATCACTAACCTCAAGTGGAAGGATGATTGTTGTCGTTGTAGCTCCTTGCTTCTTCACATCTTCAAGACTTCGCAATACTTGTAATGTCTCATATCCTAATACTTTCAAGCTAACCTATACGAAGTTGACTCTAGTACATAATCAACCGACTCTTAACATGAGTTTTGATTCACTAAAATATGACAACCAAACTTGACCTACCAACGCTTAGTGAGTTCAACCGAGCAATGCTCTAACAATCTCCCCTTTTGTCAATTTTAGTGACAAAACTCTTACATCATATGGATAAAAAAATTACAAGAATTCATTACAATCCGCTTGATTCCCGATTCAACAGCACAGTAAAACTGCTTACATTCAATCCTTTAAAATGCCGCTGTTGACATTATAATAACAAACCTAATACTCCCCCTAAGGAAGATAGGTAGATATTCAATCCGCATGTATTTGTTATACCAATTTATATGACATGTTACTCCCCCTTAGTCTGTGCTTTCACTCTTTCGTTAGATAAAACATTTAAGTACCAATGTTCTTTTCCCTAGCGATGCCAATTAACATAAAATCAATGTCAGCATCACCTGTTTACTCCATATATTTCTCCCCCTTTTTGTCACAAAAATGATAAAGAAACGAAAAATAAAGGACAACACGAAAAGAATCTTACAAATCTCAGAATAGACTTGCAAACCTGTAGAGTTAGGCACGAGGGTTCCACACATCACGTTCTGATAACCAATATCAAAACCGAAACTACGAGTAGTCTTATTTTGATATGTTACCAAGAAAACAATTGTCCGAAACAATTTTTCCAATTTAGTTTATCAAACCAAAAACAACTAAGCACATTAGTCCCTTTGCTAAACTGATTGTTCAAAAACAACCGCTTAATTCGATAAGACCAAAATAGAGATAAACTCCATTTTTCTCATCAGGTTCTAATTATCCATAAACTTAGACCTTTCAATTTTAAACAAGACAAGTACTAGGTTAGTTAACTAGCATTCCTTGTTTAGGCATTCAATTAGACTTGAATAACCGAAACCTCACTTTTGATAAGACAAACTAAGATCAGAATTGTAGATGGTGGATTTTCAACAAAGGACAAAACCTTAAAATCATGATACATGTTTCTGACACGTCTTTCAGGCATGTGACGATTCGTATTTTACGAAGCCAAGATGAATATGCATTTCGGAAGGCCTCCACTAGTTGAGCGTTAGATACCTCGCATTTCATCATGCCCTCTATGTAGAATAACATAATTTGGCGGTTCTCCGTAAGATTGAAAGCAACAATGCCACGTCGGTGACACTCACTGTTCCCTGACTACATGAGAGAGACCCCCCTCTACATAGAAGAACGATTGGGCGGTTCTCCGTAAGATTGAGAGCAATAACGCCTTCAGGATGTCGGTGACATTCACTGTTCCCTGACTATGTAGAGAGACCGTGTATAGACCCAGGCGGTTCTCCGTAAGATTGAGAGCAATAACGTCTTCGGGACATCGGTAACACTCTCTGATTCACTGACTATATGCAAGAGATTAAATTCTACTGTGACATTCACCACTGAATTCCTAGAAGATAATATATCTTATCTCATTACTCTTATTTCATGATCGAAATGGTAATAGATAAATGTATTACTCCGATTTCATGATCGAATCCGCGGCTGATCTCATGAAATGGTAATAGATATTACTCCGATTTCATGGTCGAACCCACAGCTGGTCTCATGAAATGGTAATATCACCACTTATTTTATTACTCCGATTTCATGGTTGAATCCACGATCCCATGGAATGGTAATACCTATTTTATTATTCTGAATTCATGGTCGAATCCACGGCTGATCCTATAGATTGATAATAAAAAACTACTCACTTTTATTACTCAGTTTCATGAATCATTCTCCACTGAATTTCATAAATTAGCGATAAATACTCAACAATCGGGAATCTGGACTACCACTGAGTAAGCCCCATAAAATAATGCAAGTGTACTCGATAATGATGCACGAACGAGCACCCAAATGCGCGAACGCGGATCCAAAATATGGACAAATGAGGAATCCCGCACAAAACAGGAGAGAGAAAATAACAATATTAAAATAATGGAGAAGCGCCCATGGGCCGGGCCCACCGACCGGCCGGTCGTGCCCTAGCCGTGGCCGGTCCCATGCTTCCTCCATTATTTTTCCTTATTTTTGTTGTTTTCATAAACTCATGAAGACTCCTCCATCTCAGCAACTTTCCTTGTTTGAGCAAAACTCATGGTTTCTCCATATTTTGTGGTTTCCCCAATTTTGTGTAGTTTCACGAAAAATAATAATAAAAAATAGGGAAAGGGGTTGCGGGACCGGGCAACTTGGCCGGCCGGCCATGCCCTAGCCATGGCCGGTCCCACACCTTGCAATCCCTAATCTTTCATAAATTGTTATTTTTCTCATCTTGTGAAACTTCCCAAAAATCGTGGTTTCTCCATATTTTCTCAAATATTGCGCAAATCATGAAAAAGCCAAAAGTCAACATAATCGCATAACTGACTGGGCTACTCACGAAAAATATATTAAAATATTATTATTTTAATATTCACAAAATATTGATCAAACGAGCATACTTGCTCATTCGAGCAAAATCGAGGATTTCAGTCAAAGATCGAACTCTTCTGAAAATCCGAAATATTGCTCAAACGCACATCAGAAAATGACGAAACTCTCATGAATGGGACAAGAGCATTATGGAGACACGGGCATGCTCCCTTGACCGACCAAGGGCGGCTCTAAGGCTTTCAATAAGCCGGTCCCACACGTTTTCACACTTTTGACCTAATTTGCGCAATTGCTCATATTAGGTCCAAACTCTTCACAACCAACTCAGAGTTTGTGCAAATACCCATCAGTGGTCCCACGACCACAAAGGGCCGTTCTCATGCCATCCATCTTGGTCGGTCCCCCATTTTTCTATAATTAGGTTTTATCACCTAATGCTCAATCGAGCACTATTTCAATAAATGATGAAACTGACATTTAATCGTCATTCCTTCACCAACCGGTCAACTCAAGACCCTGGCGTACGCTCACTTGAGCAATTGGGCATCACATGGACGTTCATAGTCCCATGTGGTCGGACCCTCCTTCGCGCATGACCTATTTTCAATGATTCGTCAATTAATGAGCAATCAATCAAAAATTAGGGTTTCGAACAAATGCTCCACGAATCATCATGCTAAGCAGGATTCAAACATTAATGAATTTATGTTGATCCAGCAATCATCATCTGGATTAATTATATAATATTTGGTAATCTACCAATATTTTAATTAATATTTTATTGGGTGACGGCATCCATAAATAATTAGCCGAATTGAGCAATACTTGCTCAGTCCACCAAAATTCAGTAAATTATCAGTAATTTTCTAAATTGAGTAATACTTGCTCAATTGCTCGAATATTGATCCAACTATCAATATTCAGTAATTTATCAGTAATCCGTCGGATTGAGCAATACTTGCTCAATTGCTCGAATATTGATCCAACCATCAACACCCAGTAATTCGTCAAGCAATACTTGCTCAGTTACTCGAATGTTCCACTGAGCAGTTCGTCATTTATGCTCAATTCAACAAAACCTAGACTCATTGTCTAAATCAGTCAATGTGACTAATTAAATGCACGTCTGTCATGCTGACTCCACGATTTGTGAGACATGAATCACGTCACAAAGGGGGGATATCACTTAGGGTTTTGGTTTGGCAGCCTACAACACGTGGATTCATCCACAACGAGAAATGTGAGTAAGTCGTGTCAACGGTTGAATGACTTAGAAAAGTATTGGGTGAGTGATCAACCAAGTCTCCGCACGACCTGGAACTGGTTTCACCACAATCTCCCGCTTTCCCACTCTTTCACTCAAGAAACCGTCACGCTTACAGGGATCAGGGTGTTCATCATTCTTGCAATATAAATAAGTCCAAAATCAAGGACAACATCAGACATCATCGATCATCATTCGTCAACAACTCGATAAAAAACTTATTCACAAAACTCAACTTCAGCAGTTCATCATTATTGCAGAAACCTTCAACACATCCATAATCCTTGATCAACATTGATCCCACACAATTCTCAGCTTCCCCCTACAGATCAACCCATTTCCCTCTTTGCGACCGAATTGATTCTGGAACGGCCATTGACTTGGTTTAGGCCGGAGTCCTACAGATTGATCTCTCGAATCTAAGCACTCCCTTTGCAGTGCATATGTGTGAGGTTGAATTGTTTGCTCGGTTGAGGAGTCTCGACAACACGCTCGTCTCTTCAATTCCCTGAAAAACCAGCGACTCGTTTTTCCCCATATACAAGAATTAACTTAGTTTCTTATCCGGAATCGAATTGGACTAAACAACTCATCCCGTACATAAATTATTTCGCTAAGCCACAAATAATTCATACAAAACAAAATAAATCAACTTGTATAATTATTCACCTCAACCAGAAGCAATTGAAACAACATAGACATTAAAAGCACCGCAATTGCACCGTAATTTTGTAAGCCTAAACAATTGATATCATACAAAAGCAAAATAACAATGGTTTTCCTTAACCGGAACCAATTGAATCACACACAAATCAATTGTACCGAAATTCTGTAAGCCTAAAGAATTGATACCACACAATAAAGCAAGATAACAATCGTTTTTCTTAATCGGAACCAACTGAATCACACATCCACACATACATCATGGAATAAATATCAATTGAACCAAAATTTTGTTAAGAAAAAACAACAAATATATATAATATAAACTCAGGCTTTTCTTAAACAAGAAAACAATTAACTAACAAGATTGTTACCTCAAATTTTGCATCCACTTCTCCAATATGATAGCATCTACGTCCAGGGAGAATTGATATCGAAATATCACCACGTTGTCATCCTTATGCATAAACAAAATAATAAAAACACACCTCAACCTTTACCAGAGAAAGGTTGAAAACCGGTTTTAACAATTGCAAGCAAAAGTTGAAAACCGTCGAAACACATATGCTTTTATGCTAAACCCAAAACCGATTCAACATATTGTGAATTTTTCACATATTTTTTCTACCAGAACCCCTCATTATCCTTTGATAAATCCTACCTACTACGGCAGAACATAATCCCGCTGAATCAAAAATTCACCCAAACCATAAGGGTTCACAACACATGAGATTGAATATTAAGGTAGTAAAACCGAAATCAAACATCCCATAAATCAATTTGCAATACACCATAAATATTCAACATAAAATAAAGTATTTCAATTACCTCAATCTTTTAGTAAATTTAATTACGAAACCAACTCAAAAAGAATGAGGTCATTCCGAGTTCGGACGAAGAAGTTATGCGCAAAACAATTTTTACACTTCTTCGTAAGGGGACATATCACTAGGATCGGTTCCCTCACCATGACATGGTACTGGGATCGGTTCCCTCACTATGACATGGTACTAGGATCGGTTCCCAAGAGTTACTTGTGACAGATCACAACACTAAACTGTTTTCGACATAACTTTTGCATACGATGTCCGAATTCAGTGATTTTTGGCTCGTTTTAACCGTAAAAACAAGAGCTACATATATATGATCAGTATATATCAACATCATAAACTCAAAATTACCGTTTCTTTCAAAACCCAAATATATAAAGAGAAATTATGAGTATAGAAGAAAAGAAATCTCCTAAAGATGTTAATTAGTCATATAATAATCGAGGGATCATGTGATCAGTTTCATGTGCTTCCTAACATTTAAAAATTGAGCACCAAGGTGAGTATGCATATTCTAACACAATTAGGTTGTGTTGAGTTGATCCTTGTCTTGTTCGTCACGGGTGACTAAGATGGAATCATCATTCTTGACCCCTTGCTTGGTTTGTTTTCTCTTGTTTTTCTTATTTGACTTGTGATGTAGAGTGTCATTATCACAACCTTTGCTAGTATAAGAGATTTCAGACATAATGTCTTTCTTTAGCCTTTCAAGAAGACTCTTGTAATTATTGTCACCAACAATTAACAACTAAGAGTCATTCTTGTGACTAACTTTTGGTCCCTTCTTGGCTATGAAGGACTTCGGGACCCATTTAGAGTTGGTTTTCGCAGGAGCAACTTTCTCCTTCATACCGTTAGGACGATTGTCCTTTTGAATACTTTGCGAAACATCCTTTCTCCAATTTGGAGCATCAGATCTTGTCTTTGCATTTGAAACGTCATCTCTCTTTCTATAATTGGCTATTTCATGAGATGACCTTGTCGAGTGATATGCAAAATTTGAACCATCATTATAATAATTCTTTTGCCTAAACTTAGGGCAATAACGATCAGAATTCTTATGAGGAGAAAACTTAGCCAATTCGTTTGATACAAAAGAAAGTTCAACTTGCATCTTACGAACTTTGCATCCCCATTGCAAGTGTCCTTTATTACCACAATAAAAACAATGCTTAGTATAAATATACGAAGTATGAGTTTTAATGTTACCTTTTTGTGGATCCTCTTGCATTGGAGCTCGACGAGTTTTCTTCTTCTTCTTTTTCTTCTTCTTCTTCTTCTTATCCTTGTTCAACGTTGTTGCTTTCTTGATATTGGCAGAAGTGCTCTCTTTGATTATTGTACTTGGTTGAACATGATTCTTAGGCTTGACTGGTTTTCCTTCTTTACGAGCAACTTTTACATCAGTGGAAGCCTCTGGTTTAGCAGAATTTGTAGCTTTAACGAATTTTACCTCTTTGTTAATATTTGTAGCATTTATTCCCTTATAGCCCAATCCTCGTGTATCACGATGATTTCTACTTGCTTCTAACATTGAGGTTAACTTGTTTGAGCTTTTATTGGATTTTTTCAATTCCAAATTTTCTTCTTCCAACATCTTGATTTTATCAAGAGCAACGGCTAGATCATCCTCAAGGAGTTTTTCTCGTGAGAGATATACACCTTCTTTCTCTTCAAAACTCTTTTGTTGAGAGTTAATCCTTGCATCAGATTCAACAAGTTTCTCTTCCAACAAGTGAATTTTTCAAGAACAACATTACGCTCTTTCTCTAATAATTTTGTTTGAGAGAGACTAGCAACGACTTTTTTTTCAAGACCCTGTACTTGTCGAGAATTAAACATTTCTTCCGATTCAGCACGTTTCTTTTCCAACAAAAACAGTTCTCTTCGAAGATTTTCACATTCTAATTTCTTAGAATTTAGATCGCTTGTACGATCCTTAAGAAGATATTCACTGTTTTGGTAACCAATATAATATCCTTGAAAAACCTTCTTCAATTTCTTGTTCTCACGACAAAGAGGAGTTATAAAACAAAGAAAATCCGAAGTTCTTAGCTTTTCATTTTTCAACGGTTCCAGCAGTTTAGAGTATTCTGAGATATCCTCTTCTACTTCTTGTTCAAAATCTGAGTCGTCATCACCGGAAATTTCATCTAACCTTTCTTATAGACGTATTTTCCAGTCGTCATCGGTTTCTACATTATTAACAACATTAACTTGTCTAATAGAATCTCTAGAGATGATTTCTTCAGATATTGAATCGTAGATGCCATCATCAAGTGTTAATTCAGAACTCTTGATGTCTTGCTTTACGTTAACTGAATCATTTATTAGATTTAATTCTTATAGGTTGGATCGCACCAAACACAGATTGTTATATCTTTTCATGTTTTCCTGCTCTGATACCAATCAAAAAGGCGAGGGTACCCAAATATACCTCAAGATAAAACTTTTCCTACCTATAAGTCCTTTCTCCGAAAGTGATTGTCTATGGACTGAGTCGAGACAATACAACTAATCGGTTCACACTTCGTGTGATCGTCTATGGATACGAGATCGAGACAATACAACAACGAAGTATGTTTACTTGATACAAATATTCGGACTTGACCAAACACAATAGAATTGCTTATCAAGTAAATAGGAATTAACATTTGTGTAATTTACTTTAATTATAATAAAACAATTATAATGCAGAATATAAAAGTAAATGACACGTCAAGATTTTGTTAACGAGGAAACCGCAAATGCAGAAAAGCCCCAGGACCCAGTCCAGAATTGAATACTCTCAGGATTAAGCCGCTACACAAAATTACATTAACTTCGTATAGTTGAGACCAAGTAACTAACCCTATAGTTCACCTAGTTCCTTTTGTATTCCCACTCCTTCAACTTGTAAATAAGTCACGTACTTGGAACAATTCCTTTGGTTCGTATTCCAAACAGTAAAGGAACAACAAACCTGTTTGGTATCAACTCTATTAAACCAAGTGATATGAGTCGGACAAAGGCTCTTCCGTTTATCTCAACATAAATTCCTTCGTCATGTCCTTAGATCTATCTTATATTCAATCACCCAAAGGTAATCGTTTAAGATTAAGCCAACAACACCTTTAATCCGAAGAATCGTGTTGATGCCGATCTACTCAATTAATCAATCCAATCTACCACAAGGATAAACCGATTATTAATTGGATCCTCTTTTACCGAAACAAGTATTGTGCAAACCAAAGATTATAAAAACTAAGTCAGATCTTCAATATCTTCTTTGTCTTCAAATCTTCTTAAATCTTCAATAAAAACCTGCACACAATCACTTGTATCTTTTGTGATCAATCACGCACAGAACGGAGTCTATTAACAATGAATCATCACAAGATCGTCTTTAGAACTAACAACAGTCTAAAAATCCCTGTTGAAACTCTGAACTAGTTTGATTGAATCCTATATCAGAAGAGAATATTCTCAAGAATAAACAAACTAGGTGCAATCAGATTTCAACCATCGTTAGTCAATCAAATCAATCAAAAACAAAAGACAAACTGCAATTCTAGTTTGTCACCAACGGTACACGCTAGAGCTTCTCAATCCCAAAGAAGACTTTAAACTGAGCGGCCGTAAGAGATTTCGCCTAATTTGGTTACTCTCCTCTCTGAATAGGCGGCTACACTAGTAACAACAACAAAAGAGTAAATCTGTTGTTACGAAGGATTAGTTTGCTAGAAAGGAAAACTTCGAGTATTTATAGACAAGGCAGTTTGGACACCAAGGAATTTCCAAAACCGAAAATATTCTCAAGATATTCATTAAAGCACATCTTCGGTTTTCATAATTCCTGGAAATGCTTTGTCCAAAAATAACGATTGAAATCTCTCGGAAAATCTAGTTAGTAAATGCACATTACTAATTCTGTAATTTTCCTACAAAATGAAATTAATAACCTTAATTATGTTTCTATCCTGGGATTCTCTTCCCTTAGTCGTTAAGGAATATCTTTGAACAATTAAAGAAATAAACATTCACAGCACGTGTTCAAAGTTTGTCGACATCTTAACTTTGTAAGTTTCCTTTCACACGTACAACCTTGAAACCGATTTGCCACACTTCCAAACAAGTTTAGAATTGGTTCATCTGACTTTCAAGAACTATGTGATTGATCAAACCAACATTCAATCACAATCATGGGTTTACGGTTCTACCAAAATAAGTTTCGGTTCTACCTCCATGTGAGTATTGTGCATAGTCACACTAGCTTTCCAAAAATTCGGTTGACTAGGTACTATGATCGGTTCCCCGCATATATATGGTATCTAACTTATATGTGTTGCACATGTCCGTAGGATCGGTTCCCCTTTCTGTTATAAACCTTGATGCACCCCATATAAGGATCGGTTCCCTTTGATGTACTGCACCCCTTACAAGGATCGATTCCCCTTTCCTTTTAATTGGTCAGACATACAAAATCCGATCATACCACGGGTGATTACTTAAGATCGGTTTTACTAATAAAATTTATACCAATACATAAGTCAGGCCTTTGTGATAGTTCTACCAAGAACACAACAAGTTGTGAGCGGTTATACTCTATCACACATATTGGTTGTTCATAAGATATGCAATGAAAAACAAAACCAATAACACCTGGAAATTTCCTTTTCGGTCCACAAACAAGTTTATGAACTTACTTCCTTAGAACACATGTAAACATTGTTCCCTAGGATGAAATCCTCACCTCATACCCATACATAATCACAATAGCATTCAAATGATTATGGTTATGTCTTATCTACAAAGTTTAATGGTTAAGCAATAAACCTCATATTGTATTCCTTAATACTTGTAATGTCTCATATCCTAATACTTTCAACCTAACCTATACTAAGTTGACTCTAGTACATAATCAAGCGACTCTTAACATGAGTTTTGATTCACTAAAATATGACAACCAAACTTGGCATACCAATGCTTGGTGGGTTCAACCGAGCAATGCTCTAACACTTACAAACTCATCCCTTGAACACACTACTTGATTGATAGTGTGCGAAGCCAGCTCATTGATAAAAGAGAGTAATAATCTAATTACTAATTAGGTGAAATATCTTGCGTTGCCTTCGTCTAAAGGATTCTTTGGAATCAAGAAGCTTTTAGTAGTACTGTTGGTGGAAAATTAACTAAATCATATTATTTTAGTTTTCAATTAAGTGATTTGATTGACTAACAGTACAGTTATCCTTGATAGATCAAACTTGATAATTCTATAGAATGCTTCTCTCAAGTTTTTTTAAGGAGTGGGGAACTAAAAAGAGTCAAAACAAATATAAACGTTGAGCGTCAGACAAACATTTTCAATAGCGTCATTTGTATTTGCGCTTTATGACAAATCGATCATGATTTTACTTCACACTTGTAGAATTTCGAATTATCTTCCAGGGATGATAAATAATTGGGGTTCCATCATGAGAGTTACTCTAACTGAAAGTTTGGATGATATCAAGGGAGTTCAATTCGGGATCGGGTTTTGAACAAATGAAAAAAAAAAGTTTTCTCTCGTAATCCATCACTCTTTTTTATTTTATGGAAGGCGCTCATTTCACTTACTTTTAGCATGTCTATCATTCTACTGGATCAAATCCCTTAGGGAAGAAAACTAGATCTTTAAACGATTTTATTTTATTTGCAGGTCTTTTGAATACTCATGAAGCTCGGAATCATTTTCTCTATTACCATCTCAAAGCCCAGAATCTGGTAGGTGACTGCAGTATTTACATGCATGGATTGGTTGTTCAACACCATATTATCCAACATAACAACAAAAATGGCTGACTATATCAATCGAAAACCTACTAATTAAGCAAAAATTGACACCACCCATATATAATGTCTACTGACTTGGAAGACGAAGAAATTATCCGTGAATTCATCCAACCTACAAAATGGGTGGAACCTAATCATGTCAACTTTCCAAACATTACAAACTTACCTCCCACTACTTTCACTAACACTTCCCACCAAATAATTTTATTAGTACTTCTTATATGGACACTCCTCCACTTTATACTCCATCTTTACATATTGAGCCACCGATTGTCTCCAATTCACGTCTACTACCAACTTCCACTACATCATTTATTTCAAGACCATTTCCACTTTCTACTACAATATATAGTTCAGGTCCTCCTGTTTTGGGTAAAATAGTTTGCTGGATAAAATGTAAGAGTATGGAGTTTGCAAATGCTAGATAGAGCAACTCGTCTAAACCTTTAAAAAATGCACTGCATGAGACTGCTTTTGAGTTCGGGAGACCAATCTGTACGATTTTGGCCTAGAACAAGAAATGGTCGTGCAGATTCGATTTGGTCACAATGGAAGGAAAATGGTCAATATGTATGGAGGTAAGGTGGGAACATGTTGAGATCAATGGAAATTGATTGTGGATGTGTTGAACTGCTTTAAAGATGATTTCTATGTGTTAAACCGAGAAAAAGCTTATGTGTGTGATAAAGATACATTGTCATAAGTTATCTGTATCATAGGTTAAGGAACCTATTTGTAGCAGAGGTACTTAAGACATTGACCTCATGTAACTGGTGATGGTTTAAGATGGGTGGAAGAGTAGGGAAGTAGGACATCGTGGTTAACGCAGTTCCGCTTCGTCAGGGAAACATGGTGGTTGTCAAACCACTACTCCATTTACTCCTTCAACTGGAAGCACGACTCACTCACTTTATCATCGTGAATGTATTGCTACATCACACATGTTGTAGGCCGCGAGACCAAAACCCTAGTGAATGTCCCCCCACGTGACACGATTAATATCTCAAAACTAAGTCTGCTTTGCAGACGTATATTTATTCGATCAATCGTTGACCTAGATAGACTATCGGTCATAGTGATGAGCACGAAAGTGCGACGCATTTTCACCCATAAATACATTAGCTGGGACTCATTTTATCACTAATAAACTTGTTTGTAGGTGTTTTTGTAAAATAAGCTCTTATGGAGAAAGTTGCTCGAAAAGTGGTTTTTGTACCTCGGAGGACACATGTTATTCGAACCCAAATTTTGGATAAGGGGCAACTCAATTACTAAGGGGCACCCTCTTCACTATTTGCACCCACTTGCTATGGGCACCCCAGGACCGGATAGGGGGGACCCTTCTTCTTTACGGTTTGAAGATGTTTTTGGCGGGAAAAGTAGTTTTCAAAGGGCAAATTATTCTGAATTGGAATTACACGAGATTTGGTAGGAGATATTCATGGGATTGGATTGTAAACACTCTGTTTCATCCAAACAGGGTTGGTAATCAAGTTGGATTCGTAAGAAAAGGAAAGGAAAGATGATCTCATGAAAACGGGGAAAGTTTGGTGATTCTCTGCGTGATTTTCTGAAAGATATTCTGGATTAATTTGGTGAAATTCTGTTACTTTTTTTGTTTGAGAATGACTTGTCACGGTCAAGTAAAGATGGTAAATCGTGTGGAAACGAGAAAACGGGAAGGTGTACGTTGATTGAATAAAACATGGGTGAGTGAATATTCACGGGATGTGATGAACTCTTTCCCGTGTTTTCCTGCGATTAGCATGTGTCTGTTGGGTATTTCTATTCTTCATAAATGTGTAATCGACAAGTTAAGAAGATTTGAAAGCAATAGGAGCGCGTGAAAGAGCAAGAGATAGAAATTATTTTCAATTTTGGAAGCAGAGAATAATAAGTGATTAATGAAGATTATATGGAGTTATTGTCGAGTATTTTCGATTCTGAAGAGTATATAAAGGGTTCTAAGTGTTATGAGAAGGGGATGGAGAGTTTGGGGAGCAGTTTACATCTTCAACAGAGCTGAAAATCAAGTTGCAGGAAAACTGTTTTCTGCTGGTGCACTGAAGAACACGAAGAACATAAGACGCATCAGAACTGTCGTTTAGCTACAGTGTCAGTGACAAATAATTTGTATCGTTCTCTGTAACAGTGACAATTGCAACAATTATAAGCGTTACAAATTGTTGTTTTCACTCTACTCATCTTTGTAAGCACCTATTGAGCAATGAAATTAACTTTTGAGTGTGTTTTCACCATGCGGAGCTAGAACCCATTACTGGGACAACGGAGGAAGCAAATTTTCATGATTGTGGTAAATGAATTAATTCTTTATATGACTTTTTGCATAGATTTAATTGTGTTATGATTTCTACTAATTATTTGTTATTTTGTTTGTTGTCGCATGCTTGGTTTTAATTACTTTTGATGCGTCATGCTCACAACTTACAATTATTGTTTTGTGAAATCTATTTTTGCCAAAGAATTAGAGTCACAACTTCTTTTGTTTGAGCTATATTTTTTATAATTAATGATTGAACCACAAGAATATGGAAAGTAGTGAAATCATGCGTCCTAGTATCTCTTCATCCTGTGACCTTATTTTGTATATTTTCCTTTGTTTTTAGTATTTTATATATTCAAGCCTAAATCAATCTCAACAAAGTCCGAGTGAACGACAACTCTATTTACCACTATAAAAAATATGATCATTTTGGCACCGCCGACACGGATTTGTTTTTAGATTAATTTTTAGGTTTATTTTTAGGTTGTACAGTATTTTCATTTCATTTTAGATTTTCTTTTTTCCTTTTTATGCGTTTCTTTTTGTATTTATTTTCAGGGACTTTTTGAGGATGATGGCTTCTTCCGAGGAGACGTCACCTAAGATGACGCTGGCGGAATATAAGCGTAGAAAGTCAAATTATCAGGAAACCTCATATTAGATGACGCTAGCTGAATATAAGCGTAGGCAACAGTATGGAGTTTCTACTCCACATGTGGTAAGTGAACAATCACCTTTAACAATATTTGAGAAGTATTACAAACACACACCGCCTAGTTTGGAACAAAGATTCAGAGTTATTGAATGTCAAAGATTATATGATGATGGTGATGAATCTTGTAGTAACTCTCTGTTCCAAACAGAACATATAGATGACCCTGTGGATGATTGTGTGGATGATTTGCCTAATTCCATAGATGAATCCATCCCACAAGATAATTCATCCAACTTAGAGGTTGTTTCTAGACCTCTAGACTTCCAAAAGTTTCCTAATTTAGATTTAGAATTGTGTGCTTCTAAAGTGTTGTTGGATTATTTTGCATCTAAGTACCCAGAGAACTTGCATATTCCTGATATCGTGCATGAGCCAATTGAAAATTTCCCAGTCCCAATAATATCCCCATATTATGTTCTTTTACACACTTCCTTGTGTTGTAAAAACTTGGTTTGGAGGTAAGTCTCTGTTTTTGATAGTTACAGTGTCTCCGCATCGTGATAACATAAGTGTGAAGCCGTCATTTGTAAATGTTGTATTTTGGGTTGATCCCCAAATTTTTAGGTTGTTTGTTTATGGGGATCCTTTTTGTATATTCCAGTAGGTGTATTTTTTATTTTATTTTTATATTTTCGTTTACTTTTTGCATTTCCCATCTTAATATTTGTGTTGGATGACTCAATTACATTGAGGACAATGTAATGTTTAAGTTTGGGGGAGAGGTTAACTTTTTACTCTATTTTTTCAGGAAATTCCTTGCAAATCATGACCAGCTGTGTGGCGGGTCTGTTCCTTTTTCTTGCATGTTATGACCAGCTGTGTAGCGGGCCTAAAAAAATTAAAAAAAAAATATATTAAAAATATAAAAAATAATAATAATAATTTGATTGTTACGGTTATGACCAGCTGTGTAGCGGGTCTTTTCTTTTTTTTGTTGCATTATATGACCAGCTGTGTAGCGGGTCTAAAAAATAAATAAATTATGACTAGCTGTGTAGCGGGTCTTCTCTCTCTCTTATTTCATGATCAGCTGTGTAGCGGGTCAATTTTCTGTTTTGCTCGAGGACTAGCAAAATGTAAGTGTGGGGGAATTTGATGAGCACGAAAGTGCGACGCATTTCCACCCATAAATACATTATTTAGGACTCATTTTATCACTAATGAACTTGTTTGTAGGTGTTTTTGTAAAATAAGCTCTTATGGAGAAAGTTGCTCGAAAAGTGGTTTTTGTACCCCAGAGGACACATGATATTCGAACCCAAGTTTGGATAAGGGGGAAACTCAATTACTAAGGGGCTCCCAGTTACTAAGGGGCTCCCAGTTACTAAGGGGACCCTCTTCACTATTTGCACCCACTTTCTATGGGCACCCCAGGACCGGATAGGGGGCACTCTTCTTCTTTACGGTTTGAAGATGTTTTTGGCAGGAAAAGTAGTTTTCAAAGGGTGAATTATTCTGAATTGGAATTACACGAGATTTGGTAGGAGATATTCACGGGATTGGATTGTAAACACTATGTTTCATCCAAACAGGGTTGGTAATCAAGTTGGATTCGTAAGAAAAGGAAAGGAAAGATGATCTCGTGAAAACAGGGAAAGTTTGGTGATTCTCTGCGTGATTTTCTGGAAGATATTCTGGATTGATTTGGTGAAATTCGGTTACTGTTTTTGTTTCATAATAACTTGTCACGGTCAAGTAAAGATGGTAAGTCGTGTGGAAACGAGAAAGGGAAGGTGTACGTGGATTGCATAAAACATGGGTGAGTGAATATTCACGGGATGTGTTGCACTCTTTCCCGTGTTTTCCTGCGATTAGCATGTGTCTGTTGGGTGTTTATATTCTTCATAAATGTGTAATCGACAAGTTAGGAAGATTTGAAAGCAACAGGAGCGCGTGAAAGACCAAGAGATAGAAATTATTTCTGTTTTTGGCAGCAGAGAATAAGAAGTGATTAATGAAGATTATATGGAGTTACTGTCGAGTATTTTCAATTCTGAAGAGCATATAAAGGATTCTAAGTGTTATGATAAGGGGATGGAGAGTTTGTGGAGCAGTTTAGAGCTTCAACAGAGATGAAAATCAAGTTGCAGGAAAACTGTTTTCTGCTGGTGCACTGAAGAACACGAAGAACATAAGACGCATCAGAACTGTCGTTTAGCTACAGTGTCAGTGACAAATAATTTGTATCGTTCTCTGTAACAGTGACAATTGCAACAATTATAAGCGTTACAAATTGTTGTTTTCACTCTACTCATCTTTGTAAGCACCTATTGAGCAATGAAATTAACTTTTGAGTGTGTTTTCACCATGCGGAGCTAGAACCCATTACTGGGACAACGGAGGAAGCAAATTTTCATGATTGTGGTAAATGAATTAATTCTTTATATGACTTTTTGCATAGATTTAATTGTGTTATGATTTCTACTAATTATTTGTTATTTTGTTTGTTGTCGCATGCTTGGTTTTAATTACTTTTGATGCGTCATGCTCACAACTTACAATTATTGTTTTGTGAAATCTATTTTTGCCAAAGAATTAGAGTCACAACTTCTTTTGTTTGAGCTATATTGTTTAGAATTAACGATTGAACCACAAGAATATGGAAAGTAGTGAAATCATGCGTCCTAGTATCTCTTCATCCTGTGACCTTATTTTGTATATTTTCCTTTGTTTTTAGTATTTTGTATATTCAATCCTAAATAAATCTCAACAAAGTCCGAGTGAACGACAAACTTATTTACCACTATAAAAATTTGATCGCTTAGCATATTGATCAGTTGAGTATGATTCTCAATGATGAACGTGCCATGTTTCTTAACTCATTATTATGATGAATGAAGCACAAGGTGCATGTTGAGACAACTATGATGCTTTATGGACCATAGACATAGAGTTTTTGATAGAATATTGATGATTATAATATATCATATTGTCAGCTGAGGAAGCAGTGATACTTGGATGATTTGGATCAATAGGCATATGTCTGATGAGATTGTTGGATCGAGCATAGACCAATATATGTACAAATATATACTTTGACATGTTGATGTGTCAAATGACAGGAAATCATATATGTCAAGCACTTGGATAATTAATGTTAATATTAGCAGTAATTATAGAATATTCATCCTCGATCCACCATGTCATGAGCGGTTCGAATGACAAAGCAGACCAATAAAATATTTGTCAATAGACCAATGAAATATTGATAGTTGAATCAATGAGATATGGATGTCTGAACCACTTTGATTGATATTGATTACAAGATAAATATGAAAATATTGGTAGTAGGACCAATACACTTGAATCCAACAGCACCTCACCATACGAACAAACTATAAATCCAGTTTATCGACCCATGAGATATTCCCCATTTGCATCTCGATGACTTCCCAGCTAACTGAAATTTCCGTGCCACCTGATTTCTCTCAACTCCTGCAGTTCCTTTTCTTCTACATGTGACATGTATCTAAGCTCCCTTCACTGCACCATCGAACACCATGGCAGTAAGCTCTCTATCAACCAACACATTACTTTCTCCCAGCATTTTAGTACAAATCCAATGAAATCCCAACCCAAGCAGCATGGTTTTAATTCAAGTTCTCATGTCCAGAAACACCAACAGTTCGAGCTCAGAACTATCTAGCCATTCACCTCCGAAATAAATCAGTTAACATCATTTATGTCTTTTTTGGAATTTCTTGATGGATCTTAGGTGATGCTGCCCAGTCATTCTCCATCCCAATGCAGTCGCCTGAACTTCTGATTCTGTTCACCAGTTCTTCTTCGATCAACAGACCCCAAATTATATCATCCATCATAGCTCTTAGTAGACCTGACGTGTTGAAGTTAGAAGTAGAGTAGGCAAAAATGAGTTCCTTGGTTCTCTTCCTGGCCATTAGATGAGTATAAGTGTGTCCCCCTTTAATCTCACACAAATACCTACCGACACCTGGTTAGTGGAATTGATGTGCTTGATATAAACAAAGGCAGCTCAATTCCCCTGTTTCTCTGTCTCTAGCCTTGAATGCATTTAGTGAAGCTGACATTAATTAAGTTTCGACTCATTTTGGTACGGCGGGTCGCAAATGCCATTAAAATCCAATATTAGTTGTTTATCCTTCGGAAGATCAAATTCGTTTGTACTTTCAACAAAAGTCCTAAACATTGTTATTAGCCAAAATATCGAGTCTTAGCTAATATAAATATGAGTATAAAATGTAGCATCTACGTGCTTATCAACACCCCCACACTTATATTTTGCTAGTCCCCAAACAAAACAAAAAATTATCTGCTAAACAACTGGATAAAGAGTGATGTCTGCTAAACAGCACGACGGATCCACTAAACAGTGGTGTAGAAAGTCTGTTAAACAGCGAGACAAAACCACTAAACAGTGGTATAAAGATGTCTGCTAGACAGCTAGACGGATCCACCAAACAGTGGATAGAGATGTCTGCTAAACAGCTAGACAGAAAGACCCTCTAAACAGCTGGTCATTTTTTTATTATTTTTTTTATTGTAGACCCGCTAAACAGATGTTCATAAAATAAAAATCTGTAAAAGAATGAAAAAGACCCACTAAACAGCTGGTCATAGAAAATACTCTAAAAGTAATAATTTTTAATTTTTTTTAAGACCCGCTCTACAGCTGGTCATATCATGCAATTTTTAAAGAAAACTCCTAACGAAAATGCCAAAGACTTGTTAGGTTGGGAAACCTACAATAAAATACTACAAGCGCACAGTGTCTAACCAGTAGACAATGGCAAGTACAGGTCGTTCCCACGATGAGAGTTAAAATACTACTACCAACTAACACCAAGAATTAATTAATCAAGAAGATGATGTTTAACGATTTTTCAGATGTTCGGGATGAAATGAAATAATAAATAACAAAGATGTAACCTAAATGGAAAAGGGTTATTAGGGTTTTCGATTTCCACCAATTCAATCACTCATAACTCTACTAATTTCTATTTATTACTCAAGACAAATATCGAAATCAATCTCATGTCCCGGAAGATGAAATGTTAAATTCTAAAATATTGTTTCTCCGCTGTAACTTCATTCGCTTCATGGGTAGCGATTCTAAACAAATATATATCAATCCTAAAACATATCACGTCAAGGGATTCAACCAGAGCACGAAATATCAATTGAAAAGCATAGATAATCAAGAAGATCACATAAACAATTGAGTATCAAGCTATATGAAGAGAAATTACTAGTCAATGAATTATTATTAGAAATATCATCGTAGAGTTTATAAAACTAAATTGCTTCTATCTAGATCCTAACATGAATTAGCCAGACATGGCTTTCTCAAAAACCATAAACAAGTATGAAATCATTAGCTAATAAAAGATGGAATCCAAAAACGAAACTCCAAACCCTGATCTTCTTCCCTTCACGGCACCGTAGCCGCGCTCTCCATACGGCCTCCCCCGAATCCCCGTCCGACCTCAAAACAATAATAAAAGATTATTTCTTTTCTTTTTCACATCACAAATAAATTACCAGCCAATGAAAACGTGCCACATCATCCTTTTCTGCACCACTGTATTCCTAATTCATAACATTTCCCAAGTCTTGCCATCGGCCGATCTGTCCGTCACACTCAACCATCTGAGCTCTAGTTTCTGTCTTCTGACCCTAGTCATCACCACCTATCAGTTTTCAGTTCACAACATTACTTGCTTCCTCCAACGGAACCTAACTTCACTGTTGTGAATAAATAGAGTCATCATTAAAATACCGGGACTTTATATAGCTTCATAATCAACTCAAGCCTTCTTCTACCTGGTTGTATGTGATGTCTCCTCCATCTCCTTCCTAAATCCGACTACGGAACCAATATCCTACTTTCTGTCCATAAGCCCTTTACTCCACCTGGTTGCACAGTCTCAGGCCAAGAACTATAGCCATCCACCACTGCTTGCAACTCAGGTTCCGGCACCACTTTCAAGTTCAGGCCTTTCCAAATCAAAACTCTTTTCTGATCTGACCACAGCGCCAGCTCTATTGCCTGAATTTCAAAACAACTGCACCACCTTCCATCTTCACTGCTGCACTTGAATCCAACAGCACCTCACCATACGAACAAACTACAAATCCAGTTTATCGACCCATGAGATATTCCCCATTTGCATCTCGATGACTGCCCAGCTAACTGAAATTTCTGTGCCACCTGATTTCTCTCAACTCCTGCAGTTCATTTTCTTCTACATGTGACATTTATCTGAGCTCCCTTCACTGCACCATCGAACACCATGGAAGTAAGCTCTCGATCAACCAACACATTACTTTCTACTAGCATTTTAGTACAAATACAACGAAATCCGAACCCAAGCAGCATGGTTTTAACTCAAGTTCTCGTGTCCAAAAACACAAACAGTTCGAGCTCAGAACTGTCTGAACCATTCACCTCCGAAATAAATCAGTTAACATCATTTATGTCTTCTCAAACTCTCGTCATTTCTTGCTGGATCTTAGGTGATGCTGCCCAGTCATTCTCCATCTCAATGCAGTCGCCTGAACTTCTGATTCTGTTCACCAGTTCTTCTTCGATCAACAGACCCCAAATTATACCATCCATCATAGCTCTTAGTAGACCTGACGTGTTGAAGTTAGAAGTAGAGTAGGCAAAAATGAGTTCTTTGTTTCTCTTCCTGGCCATTAGATGAATATAAGTGTGTCCCCCTTTAATCTCACACAAATACCTACTGACACCTGGCTAGTGGAATTGATGTGCTTGATATAAACAAAGGCATCTCAACTCCCTTGTTTCTCTGTCTCTAGCCTTGAATAGATTTAGTGAAGCTGACATTAATTAAGTTCCGACTCATTTTGGTACGGCGCGTCCCAAATGCCATTAAAATCCAATATTAGTTGTTTATCCTCCAGATGATCGAATCTGTTTGTCCTTCTACAAAAGTACTTAACGTTGTTATTATCAAAGTATTCGGTCATAGCTATATTTATAATATAATTATAGGTATAAAATGTAGCATCTACATGTTTATCAACACCCCCACATTTATATTTTGCTAGTCCTCGAACAAAAGAAAGAATATATCTGCTAAACAGCTGGATAAAGAGTGATGTCCGCTAAACAGCACGACGGATCCACTAAACAGTGGTGTAGAAAGTTTACTAAACAGCAAGACAAAACCACTAAACAGTGGTATAAAGATGTCTGCTAAACAACTAGACGGATCCACTAAACAGTGGATAGAGATGTCTGCTAAACAGCTAGACAAAAGACCAGCTAAACAACTGGTCATTTTTATTTTTATTTTTATTGTAGACCCGCTGAACAGCTGGTCATAAAATGAAAATCTGAAGAAAAGAAAAAAAAAGGACCCGCTAAACAGCTATTCATAGAAAATACTCTAAAAAATAATAATTTTGATATTATTTTTTTTTGTAGACCCTCTAAACAGCTGGTCATCAATTTTTTTTTCAATTTTTTTTAAGACCCGCTCTACAGCTGGTCATATCATGCAATTATTAAAGAAAATTCCTAACAAAAATGCCACTCCCCCACACTTCAACATTTCATTGTCCTCAATGTAATTGAGTCATCCAACGTAGAAATTAAGGTGGGAAATTCTAAACAAATAAGAATAAAAGATAGAGTGAAAGGAACAAATCTGATGGGTTGACTCACATGAAGCGAAAGGTATTTGTCTCCCTTTTTACCAGTAGCACGTTCTCAAACGAGGTGAGGTTAGTACCTCAAAGTAAGCTGGCAATCATATATGTAGAGCCTGAAAAGTTGAGATCAACCCAACTAATCCGGTCAGTCGAAAACATGAACCCGCAACAAGAATGATTAATACTCAGAGAGAAAAAAACTGAATTCAATCTTATTCAAAACATAATTCGAACCTTCCCAACCATATGTGGTAATGTGAAGTAAATCAGATTTGCAGATAATTATTAATGATTGCTTAAAGAATTGAACAGTTGTTGTACTCCCTAAATCAAATTTTAAGTCCGAAGAAATAACTTGCTCGGCAGATATTGGTTCAAATTTACTCGTTGAACAGGAGCTCAATTGAGCAATAATATCACGACTCGTAGACCCAATATCATCTACAACGGTTTCATTAAGATGAGAAAAAGCAGAACTGGATAGGTCTGAAAATGGTTTATGGGTCAAGGTCGGAGCTTTTTCGACTGATGAAACTAATCGAGACTCGGGCAGAACTAGAGGTTCTAGTTTGGGCGTCTAATAAGGCATTGACTTCACAAATAACACTATCATCATCAAAATCATACCCGAAATGAGCTAAGCAAACCTCTAATGGATCTTCCGAACGGCTTTTGCAAAATCTTTACGAGTACATGCTTTCTTTTCACTCGCAGCACTTCAGACTAAGGTACCTAAAAATAAAGCTACGTAAAAAGAACCAAAAGAAATCTAAAAGTAAAAAAATATATATATATTATGTACAAAAAGATATTATGTATAAAATTATGTACAAAATGAAAAGAACCAAAACAAAATAAAAGAAAACTACGTAAAAAGGAACCAAAAGAAAAACTTATAAAAATAAAAACAAAAATAAGCTATGTACAGTAAATAAAAATAACTATGTACAAGGAAAAAGTGATATCAATCAGAGAGTATTATGCAACCACTCCCCGGCAGCGACGCCAAAAACTTGGTAGGTTGGGAAACGTACAATAAAATACTGCAAACGCACAGTGTCTAACTAGTATACAATGGCAAGTACAGGTCGTTTCCACGAGGAGTGTGAAAATACTACTACCAACTAATACCAAGAATTAACTAATCAAGAAGATGATGTTTAACGATTTTTCAGATGTTCGGGATGAAATGAAATAATAAATAACAAAGATGTAACCAAAATGGAAAAGGATTGTTAGGGTTTTCGATTTCCACCAATTCAATCACATATAACTCTAATAATTTCTATTTATTACGCAAGACAAATATCGAAATCAATCTCATGTCCCGGAAGATGAAAAGTTAAATTCTAAAATATTGCTTATCCGCTGTAACTTCCTTCGTTTCATGGGTAGCGATTCTAAAACATTATATATCAATCCTAAAGCATATCACGTCAAGGAATTCAACCGAAGCACGAAATATCAATTGAAAAGCATAGATAATCAAGAAAATCACATAAACAATTGAGTATCAATCTATATGAAGAGAAATTACTGGTCAATGAACTATTATTAAAAATATCATCGTAAAGTTTATAAAATTAAATTGGCTTTTATCTAGATACTAACATGAATTAGCCAGACATGACTTTCTCAAAAACCATAAACAAATATAAAATCACTAACTAATAAAAAATGGATTCCAAAAACGAAACTCCAGACCCTAGTCTTCTTCCCTTCACGGCACGGTAGCCGCGCTCTCCAGCCGGCCTCAAAACAATAATAAAAGATTATTTCTTTTCTTCTTCACATCACAAATAAATTACCAGCCAATGAAAACGTGCCACATCATCCTTTCCAGCACCACGGTATTCCTAATTCAGAACATTGCCCAAGTCTTACCATCGGCCGTTCTGTCCGTCACACTCAACCATCTGAGCTCCAGTTTCTGTCTTCTGACCCTAGTCATCACCACCGATCAGTTTTCGGTTCACAACATTACTTGCTTCCTCCAACGGAACCTAACTTCGCTGCTGTGAATAAATAGAGTCATCATTAAAACACCGGGACTTTATATAGCTTCATAATCAACTCAAGCCTTCTTCTCCTTGGTCGTATGTGATGCCTCCTCCATCTCCTTCCTAAATCCGACTACGGAACCAATATCCTACTTTCTGTCAATAAGCCCTTTCCTCCACCTGGCTGCACAGTCTCAGGCCAAGAACTATAGCCATCCACCAGTGCTTGCAATTCAGGTTCCGGCACCACTTTCAAGTTCAGGCCTTTCCAAATCAAAACTCTTTTCTGAACTGACCACAGCGCCAGCTCTATTGCCTGACTTTCAAAACAACTGCACCACCTTCCATCTTCGCTGCTGCACTTGAATCCAACAACACCTCACTATACGAAAAAACTACAAATCCAGCTTATCGACCCATGAGATATTCCCCATTTTCATATCGATGACTGCCCAGTACCACCTGATTTCTCTCAACTCCTGCAGTTCCTTTTCTTCTACATGTGACATTTATCTGAGCTCCCTTGACTGCACCATCGAACACCATGGCAGTAAGCTCTCGATCAACCAAAACATTACTTTATCCCAGCATTTTTGTACAAATCCAATGAAATCTGAACTCAAGCAACATGGTTTTAACTCAAGTTCTCATGTCCAGAAACACCAACAGTTCGAGCTCAGAACTGTCTGAACCGTTCACCTCCGAAATAAATCAGTTAACATCATTTATGTCTTCTCAAACTTTCGTCATTTCTTGCTGGATCTTACGTGACGCTGCCCAGTCATTCTCCATCCCAATGCAGTCGCCTGAAATTCTGATTCTGTTCACCAGTTCTTCTTCAATCAACAGACCCCAAATTATACCATCCGTTATAGCTCTTAGTAGACCTGACGTGTTGAAGTTAGAAGTAGAGTAGGCAAAAATGAGTTCCTTGTTTCTCTTCCTGTCCGTTAGATGAATATAAATGTATCCCCCTTTAATCTCACACGAATACCTACTGACACCTGGCTAGTGGAATTGATGTGATTGATATAAACAAAGGCAGCTCAGTTCCCTCGTTTCTCTGTCTCTAGCCTTGGATAGATTTAGTGAAGCTGACATTAATTAAGTTCCGACTCATTTTGGTACGGCGGGTCGCAAATGCCATTAAAATCAAATATTAGCCGTTTATCCTTCCGATGATCGAATTCGTTTGTACGTTCTACAAAACTACTTAAACATTGTTATTAGCCAAAATATCGAATCCTACCTAATATAAATATGGATATAAAATGTAACATCTACGTGTTTATCAACCATTATTAAAATAATTGGTGTTTAGACCTAATTATAATTATGCCCGTTAGAGCATCAGGTATTAAAACCTAACATGATAGATGGATCAACTAAGAAATGATAAATAGAGAACCAACCTTTGGTGGCAAAAGGGACCGACCAATGATGGAGGAGGGACCGGCCGTATGGTGTACATCGGATTATCCGGGTGGCTCGAAGAGGATTTGGTGTAAAAACGATTAATTGGTATAAAAAAGACCAACTAATAGTAAAAGGAGGAACCGCCCCTTGGTGATAAGAGGACCAACATGGGAGCGGCCATGGTGGTGTACGGACCACCATTGTGATTGTGGATCATTCCTAAGTATTTTGTGTTTTATTATTGGTCCTTCAGGTATTATTATGGTATTTCCAGAAGAATTTTGATATTGACTGAAAGACCTAATTTTAGTTTAAAGATCAAATGGGATTTTGATTTAACATCAAGTGGAATTTTGCTTTAAAGACCACTATTAAAAATATTAAAATAATAATATTTTAATTTACTACGTGCTATAAAAAATCTAATGGTAACGAGACTATTTGCTTTGTAAACCATATGGTATGTGGAGCAAGATTCGATCACATATGATAAAAAAAAATAATCAAACAATTTTGTAAAGAGGAATTCCTTGATAAAGAATATGATAAAAATAATATAAAATAAATGGGAAGAGGGAGGGGGAGGGGGACCAAAACCGGCGGAATGGTCGGCCAACCGGCATGGGCCCCACCAATGCGTTTCCTATTTTATTTTTATTTTTATTTAATTATTCTTTTCCTCTTTAGATGATATGCACTTAGACCACATTTTGATATGCTCTCAAGTCCATTATATTAAACCATACCAACGTTATTTTCTCGAGGTAACCGATAGTAGCCCACACGTCCGAAAATCGAATGTTCATTATTAATACATGGAATTATGTTGAGAAAAGCCACAAATTAATTATAATAGTATATTATAGTGAGAATAGAATGTTTTCTAAAAATCAAATTAATGAATGTAGCACCAGAATTAATTAATAGTCGTTTTATACGAGTAGGCAACCAATCTAGGAGCATTGTATTGATTCGAGAATGAGGTACGGGATGGTAGTAGTACCAACCTCGTTCTAAATGTATATTCTTTATAATGGTGAAATATATCGAATATTGAATGATCATCCGAGTGAGGCTCTAATATTTTCTTTATGTATATATGCTTTGAAGAGGTTACATAATCCATCAAAGATGCCTGTAACATGGTTTTATTTCAGTTCTCTTATGAAATATGAAGATTTTATTTCAATTCTCTTGCGGAATATGAAATATGGATTTATTTCAATTATTGTGCGGAATATGAAATATGGGCTTATAGTTACGAAGCCAAGTCATAAACATATAAAAGTATGATGTTTCTAGGAGATTTTACGATTTAATCCTTCATCAAAAATCCACCATCAACACCTCCTTTAACTATTGACCCGGCGATTATACATGACCATAATGAATCCATATGACCCATGAAAAATTTAGACGATGACTCCAGTGTGCTAGATGGTTCAATTGTACTGTTTTACGACGATCAGAAAGAACTTATCGTTCACCGACGTATTCAAAGGAATATAGTTGTTCTTTTGCTGGATGTTCTCAATCTCAACTTTATCTTTTGACAAATTATTTATCATTTGATAATTTTAGTCATTCTCATAAAATTTTCTCGACTGTAGTTAAAAGATACAGTTGAAATAACTTCTTTTAAGATTGCAATGCAGATTCCAGTACAGCGTAATGCGATCGGTAAAGAAGTTCGGGATGTAAAGGATAAGAATACTTGGACAAAGGTGAATTTTATTCCTCCCGGTAAGTCTGTTGTTGGTTGCAAATGGGTAACAAAATTAAGTATAAATCTGACGGTATTATCGAGCTATGCAAAGCTCATTTGGTTGCAAAAGATTATCCCCAACTTGAAGGGATAAACAATCATGATACTTTTGCCCCTGTCGTAAAATAGTTATTATCAGAGTTTTCTTTATTTAGCTGTCATAAAAGATTGGCACTTACACCAACTTGATCCTACTATCATTCCCCAATTAGTTTCACATTTGGAAACATTTTTTTCATCAAAAACCTTGGACGTTTTCAAATATAATTTTTTTTTCTTAATAGGAAAGGATAAAATTCATTTCTTAAACTTCAATTACATTGAGTTTCTCTTTAACGAGATCTACTAACCAACTAGGAATCATTTATTACCAATTGATTATATGATTACTACTACTTGCATCTTTGGCAAGGACATCAGCCACACTATTTGTGACTCTGGGAACATAAGACACTTCCCACTTATTAAAAAACTTCAGAAGTTCTAAAAAATCTCTTATAATTGCATTGTTTGTCCATTTAATGGACCCAACTCTCCCTTTTAAAGCATTAACTACATTGAGACAATCTCCTTGCAACTGTAAATTTGTGATTTTCATTTCTCTTGCTAGCTTGACTGCCTTCAATGTCGCTATCGCTTCGGCTTGTTCCTCATCCTCTGTTATTGACGGGACACACCTTGCTCCAAGTATTGTACATGTTGCACTAATCACAATTAGTCCAGACCCCACGCACTTACTGGTTTAAAAATACGATGCATCAAAATTTATTTTAGTAAATATATTTGGTGGAGTTGTCCATGGTACAACAATTCCAGGATTATCATTATTATTCTGTTGAGCATTCAATCTAACTATGTTTTCCTTCCAGTCCTACATTTCCTTTTTAATCAGTCTAACAGTATTATCCAGATTAAAGTTTACTTTTTCAAAATGTATTGCACATTTTATCTTCCAGATGTTCCATAATATAAAACCTGCAAACAGTATCATATTCTGATTAGGTACCCCATTACCACCAGAACCATTATCAAACCAGCTAGATATCCATTCCTCTATCTTGAAATCAATAAACGTTCCTGCAAAACTTGAATCAGTACTATTCCAGATTTGGTTAGTGACAAGACATTCCAACAATAAATGGCCAATAGTTTCGATAGAAGAGTGGCAAAAGACACATTTATTCTCATCACCTATTTGGTTTCTAAAGATCTTACTCTTGACAGGTAGGCATCTGTGTACACACTTCCAAAGGAAATGTAGAATTTTTGGTGGCAGCACCAACTTCCATAACTGTTTCCAAGAAAAATTGGCAGTAGTACTATTAACATAAACATTATTATTATCTAATGCCTGGTACGTAGATTTTACTGTAAAGATTCCATTTGAGGCAGGCATCCAAGTAAGCCTGTCTTCACCTTTTAAAGGTATTCTAATCCTGCAAATGTCACTTACCACATCAGTATCAAACAACACATTCAATATATCCAGATCCCATTGATTACTGTTAGGAATCATAAGTTGGTCAACAGTTTCCATGCCAGCAGAACAAAATCTAGAAGGAAGCAGTTGTTGTCGACAAGGAACCCACCTATATTTCCATATATAAATCTTTCTACCATCTCCTACCTTCCAACAATAATGTTTTTTATAGTTTATAGCCCTTCACACACTCCCCTCCAGACCCAAGAACCCTATCAACTAGATGATGCAGGGGATTAGAATCTAGGAAATACTTATGGATAAAAATTTGAACCCATAAAGCATCTTATTCATGAAGCATTCTCCAGGATA
Organism: Papaver somniferum; assembly: GCF_003573695.1. Classification (NCBI taxonomy): domain Eukaryota; kingdom Viridiplantae; phylum Streptophyta; class Magnoliopsida; order Ranunculales; family Papaveraceae; genus Papaver; species Papaver somniferum. The sequence continues at coordinate 118,741,447 of NC_039361.1, read as the reverse complement.
ATTTAGCCAAGAGTGCTTGATTCAATTCAGCAGTCTTTTTTATGTTTAATCCCCCTACAGCTTTAGGTTTAGCAACACAATTCCAATTAATGAAATACCCACCTCTAGCACCTTGCTTTTTGTTCCACCAGAATCTTCTTTGAATTTCGTCTATCCTATCAGTAAGTTTCTTAGGCATTAGGAAAACAGCAAGATGATGTGAAGTCAGAGTACGTAAGATAGACTGAACCATAACTGTCCTAGATGGCTGATTCAGATTCTTACCTTTCCAATTTGCTAATCTACCATAAAATTTCTCCTCAAGATGACCAAAAGTCTCTGTTTTGTTTTTCTGAATTAAGATGGGCACACCTAAATATTTATCTTTAAGGGCCAAAGTTTTGATATTGAGGATACCAACAATTTGGCTCTTAGTGTTAGGGTCCATTTTAGGGCTAAAAGCCATACCAGATTTGTCTAAGTTAATAGACTGTCCAGAGAATTTACTAAAGTCCTTAATAATACTATCTAATTTCCTAGCACTATTAAGATTAGCCTTAGCAAAAATCAAACAGTCATCTGCAAAAAGCAGATGACTAACTGAAGTATTAGTTTTAGTGATCTTTATATCCTGCATAGAATTTTCATGCTCAGCTTTAAGTAACATTCTAGAAAAACATTCCATACAAATTATGAAGAGATAAGGGGACAAGGGGTCTCCCTGTCTAAGACCCCCTGTTGGATAAACACTTCACCTGGAGACCCATTAAGCAACACAGAATAAGAAATAGTAGAGATGCATTCATGGATCATGGTACACAAATCATCATGAAATCCCAGTTTCCTAAGAACAACAATCAAGAAATTCTACTCAATTCTATCAAAGGCCTTGGACATGTCCAACTTAACAGCCATAAGACTTTTCTTAGCTTTGTTTTTCCTAATAGTATCAACCATTTCATGGGCAATCACAATGTTATCTGTGATTTTCCTAGAAGCAAGGAACGCAGCTTGGTGGTAAGGGATGATAAACTTATCCATCACCACTTTAAGCCTAGAAGATAATAATTTACTTATAACTTTATAAGCAACATTACTAAGGCTTATAGGTCTAAAATCCGAAGCATTTCTAGGGGCAACAGTATCAAAGAAATAAAATTATGGTCCAATTGTTTTAATAAACGTTTATAATGGAAGAATACCTGAACCATCTTAACCATAACTTCACCTACAATCTCCCACATTTTTTGGTAGAAACCGGGTGGATAACAATCTGGACCTGGAGAGGTCCATGGTTGCATTTGGAACAAAGTATTCCTAATTTCCTCAGCATCAGGCATTTTAATAAACATGTCATTCTCAGAACTTGAAATACAAGGAGTAAGATCTTTTAAGTAATCATCAACATTAGAATTAGGTGGATTAGAGGACCTACTCATCTTAGTAAAATGATTCCTAAGAGCATAAGCAATACTATCATCAATAAGCCAAACTCCTATATCAGATTGAAGAGATTCAATCTGAATTCTTTTCTTCCTAAACTTGACTTTATCATGCAAATATTTTGTATTTCTGTCATCAAAAGTCGAAACATTTTCTTTAGCTCTTTGCATATACACATATAAATTTGTGAATAGAGGTTTCCCGTTCATCCGATGAAAAAGAATTATTTTATCGATATCCGATGAAATTTTTGTTTGCCAACATAAATATACTGCTGATAATTTACATGATGATGGATATCTCATTTTCCCATGGAGCAACATCTAAAATTATTTCCTACTGATGGTGATCCTCTTTCTGACCTTCTTCAATTTCGTCGACTCATAAGTCGTCTACTTTATCTCATATTGGCCTGATATTACTTATGACTTATGTGAGCCAACTTTTGTCTTCTCCTAGGTCCGTTCACCTTGATGCTTTGCGCGTTCTTCAGTATTTAAAAGCGACCATCGGCCATGGAATTTTTTTTTCTTCTCTGTATGTACACCTTTCATCATCCACCACGTGTACAGAAAGAGACACGTGGAAGGCATGCAAAACAAGATATCAAAACATGATAACAAGCATCTCATCAGAAGATGCCACTGGTCAGCAGATCTGACGGTCAGGGACAGAGGATCACATAGGTATGATGGCTTAGAGGAGCACCAGATAATACCCCTTGGGTGTTAATACACCCAATCCCGAGGAAGATCCCAGATCAACGGCTGAGAGGAAGTTTGACTGACACAGATGTGACCAGACAAAGAGACACTTGTCTGACACGAGCAGACATCCATCTACCCGCATTAAATACCAAAGAGATATACACGTTTCAATCATCTCGTGGAAGAGGAGAGGATAACCCTTCGTATTCAAGCTTAGAGCGCAGCATATGCCGAAGACCTCTGCGTAATGGGCACAAAGCACAAGAGATAAGATTACAACGGCACCTCAGAAGTAGGACCCACGTTCCAACCCTATGAATACCCCTCTCCACTAAGAGATAAGAGGTCGACCGATCCAGAGAAAAGATAGGAGAATATAGGAGAGAGAAATATGAAGAGTAAGTGATCCCCCTACTTCCACAGACCTATGTGTACTCTAAAGTCATTTGACTATCTTTGTAATCATTCAATACATAGTGAAACACCAACCCCGTGGATGTAGGCCTTAGTGCCGAACCACGTAAATCTTTGTCTCATTTATATTTCAGCACTTTACATTCAGCATTGAACGTCATGTGCTTTACATTTATGTTTGATTCTCTGTTTACCCATTTTATACGAACATTATTCATGATAATATTCGACTAGACAATGACAAGACCGAAGGCTTAGAGTCGATGAATCGATATAATCATCCCCTTTACATATACGACGTACAATTTCATAATTAGAATGTATGCGATTATTGTTTGTGAACACGTGGATGGCTTCGAGATTTATGTGTTCACAATCTGGAACATGTGGATGGCTTCGAGATTTATGTGTTCACAATCTGGCGCTAGAAACAGGGACTTTGTCCCGGTAAAAGATTTATCTTATCCTATGATTTCACCTTAAACGCGCATTATGGTCGTGCCCTATTCTGGGTTCAGCGTGCTTTCAAGACCTTTTTTATTCTGGGTTCATGGTCTTCATTTTCACAAACACCATTTCAAAGCAGACAAATCCACGGCTATCTATCACATATTTGCACGTGAGGCGTTTTTCTTTTAAAACTAAGACTTAATAATCCAGATTCATGAGTTCACGCTACGGATCTGCCTTTTCAAGAGTTTTCCTTTTCAAAAGTAGTCTGAAAACAAGGTCCATGATTGTTTATTAGAGGATTTGTATTGCGAAAACTAGACCGATGGAGTCTTTATGTTTCTCTTTTATTAAGGCCCTTGGGCAGCTCATTTCCTTTTATTCCACAAATTTTGCGGATACGAATGGCACTAACCCGATCCTCGTGGATATCTTTGGTTCTCTTTATTTATTCCCCTATGCAGAAAAGGACTAAAAATGGAAAAGATACTAGAGGCAGGAAAAACCAAGGCCTCATCAAAGGAGACACCGAGGATTACCCCGGTCATGATCCGAAGCAAGCAGAAAGGAGACTAAGCTAAAACAGCTACTCAGAGGCAGGATGCTGCGGAAATCACCTCACCTATGAACACTAACTCCATTGCAGCCGCGGCTCTCAAAGCAGCAGCCACAAAGAACAACGCAACTGTTGCGGCCCTCCAGGCTACAGAAGCTAACAAGACTTTGGTTTCAAACCAAATCCATCAACAAAGAGAAGGGGTGGCAGAATCTATGACACATCAGCCCGCACATCCACCAGTCTTCGGAATGCCGTCAACCAACGGTCAGAATCAAACCATATCAGTGGTTTTAGTACCGCGGGTGGAAGCTCAACCGAGGGGACCAAACTTGGAGATACCAACAATTGAAGTTGATCCTCTACCACCCTTAATACACACAGTAGACGAAGGGGGAACTATGGCCGCAGGGGTACAAGTCGGAACTCCCAATCAGGGATCAAACCAGTCCCACCGACTGATGGTAGAGCTCGAAGAATTGAAAAAGAGCCAGCAGGTCTACGCAGATGTCGTAGCTCTTCTGGCCAGAGAGAACCAAGACTTGAAAGATAGGATTGCCCAAAGCACGAAGACTAGCCAACAACTGGACGAAGCAAATTCTAAGGCACCAGAGCCTAATCGAGACCGAAGAATCATCCTAGCAAATTCCGCTAGGGGAAGCAGTGCATCCGATCCGGAATATGCCGCCGAAGACTTAGACTATTATGACAGTGAAGATCGAAGAAAGAAACTCTCAACTGAGCATGAGAACGTGGGACATTACCGCGCAATGGAAGAGCTGCATGATGAGATGATGGCTGAGATCAGGCAGTTAAAAGCCAGACAAGGCGGAGGAAGGCTTGAAGAGGTGATGAAAGAGGCCAATTCCACTCCTCTAACTCATCGCCTGGCAAATACCCCCATTCCGTTAAATTGCCCTGTCCCAACTTTTGAATGCTATGACGGATCCAGTGATCCCGCGGCACATATCCGGTATTATAATCGTATCTTAGCCCGATGGAGTCAAAACGACGCCGTCTTCTGTAGGTATTTCCCATCAAGTCTGAAGGGATCGGCTTTGTCTTGGTTTGAAAACCTGCCACCTGATTCCATCAACTCCTACGATCAACTCGCAGAGAAATTCTTGAGAACCTACATGTACAACAAAGCTGTCAACACCGGAATGGATAAACTTTTTTCTCTGGCAATTGGTTACAAGGAGAACACGAGGGAATACACCAACAGATGGCACAAGATCTGCCAATCCATAGGGAGTGTGGATCCCGCAGTGAGCATCAACTGCTACAAGTGGGGATTAGACCGAATGAGTCCACTATTTGTTGAGATCCACGGAAGCGTACCTAAGACAGAAGGGTATCTTCGAATAATTATTGAGAAGTATGCTCGTCTTGAAGAAATCCAGCGTGAGAACCCGAGGGCACAAACGCAGAGGTATCACCGTGCCAATTCCGCAGACCAAACCAGCGGGGCCAAAAGAAATAGCTCAGTGGAACGACCGCACGAAGATAGGAAGGAACGAAGAGATGAACGACGAAAAGACGATCGAAAATTCGAAGATTAGGTTTACACGAAGCTCAATGATAGCTACGCACGGATCTTGCGACAGATCAAAGGAAGGGAAAATTTGGAGTGGCTGTGGTCTAAGGGAAAACAACCCCCAAGGACCGAGAAGTCTAAAGATTACTGTGAGTATCATTGCTTCAATGGACACCAGACCGAGAAATGCAAAAACCTCAAAATAATGATCCAAAAATTGATTGATACTGGCGAACTCAAGCAATACATACGAAAGGAAGTCACCTAGGACAGATCCAATTGAACCAAGCAAGTCCAACTTCCAGAAGGAAACCGCACAAGCAACACCATCTCGTGTTCCGAAGCCGCAGGGCCCTCACTTACAGCGCAGATAGTAAAGAGGCTACGAAAGCAATTCGAAGACCACTGCGAATTATTTAAGATTGATGGCGTAGAGGTGGACGAGCACGAAGAGTGGATGGACGCACCTATCATCTTCGATACTGAAGATATCGAAGAAGATATGGAAAACCATAACGATCCCTTGGTCCTCACACTACCAGTGGCCGGATGTAACCTCAAAAAGATCCTCATCGACGGGGGAAGCTCAGTGAACGTTATATTCTACGACGCCTTCAAACGGATGAAGCTCCATGATGAAAAGCTGATGACCTCTTATTACACCATCTACGGGTTCAATGGAGCGCCCACAAAGCCAGTGGGAGACATCGTGTTGCAGGTGAACGCCGGGCCCATGAAAGTAGAAACACGATTCAGCGTGGTAGACTCCCCATCCCCCTATAACGCCATTATTGGACGAAAGTGGGTACATAAACTCAAGGGAGTGGCAGCAACTTACTACCAATATCTCAGGTTCCCTACACCCGAGGGAGTAATGGAAATCAAGGGAGATCGGGTCTCTGCAAAAGAGTGCCAGGCCACTCAGGATCGTATCAACAACGAACAGGAAGAGCAGCGAAAAACCCGAAGGATCAAAAATAAAGAAGCTGCGAAAGAAAAGGCCATAGACCTGTTCCTCAAGGAAATCGCAGGAAGGGCTTGACAAAAGATGATAATGTCCTTAACACAGAGGCAAGTACTTCAGCAGCCAACGAAGGACAGAAACATACCAAATAGCATTTAAAGAACGTCCTAGTCCTTGGGAACCCGAAGCCAGTGTTCACACCAGTGGAGCCCGTAAAAGAAATCAACATAGGAACGGAAGAAAACCCGAAGATGATCAAAGTAGGGACCATAATGGACGAATAAAGAGAAGATTCCTTAACCAAATTACTTAAAGAATACGCGGATGTATTCGCCTGGAAGTTAGGAGACATGCCGGGGATTGATCCAAAAATAATCCAACACGAGCTGCGCATCAAACCAGGCACGCCACCTTTCAGGCAGAAAATAAGAAAAGTTGCACCAGAGTATCATAAGGCAGTGGAAAAAGAACTTAGGAAACTACTAGAAGCATGCTTCATCAAGGAAGTCAAATACCCTACATGTATCTCCAACATGGTCATCGTTCCTAAGAAAAATGGAGGGTTTAGGATATGCATCCACTTTACTAACCTCAACAATGCATGTCCAAAAGACAGATATCCCCTACCGATCATAGATCAACTGGTTGAAGCAGTGGAAGGGTACGAAGAGATGTCACTCATGGACGGATATTCTGGTTACAACCAAGTATCCCTGGCATAAAAAGATCAACAACACACAGCATTCTACACCCCGCATGGCCTTTATTTCTACACTAGAATGCCCTTTGGACTTCGAAACGCATGGGCAACTTACCAGAGAATGGTCGATGCTATCTTCAGGCCATGGATTGGTAGTACCCTAGAAGTCTACGTTGATGACATGCTCGTCAAAAGTAGGATGCGCAAAGATCACCACCAGGACCTGAGAGATATTTTCGAAGCAATGAGGAAACATCATATAAAAGTAAATCCAGAAAAATGCACCTTCGGTGTCACCTCAGGGAAATTTCTCGGATATCTGGTAACAAAAAGGGGTATTGAGGTAGACCCCGCGAAGATTCAGGCCATAGTGGAAATGCCATCTCCGAAGAATTTAAAAGAAGTGCAAAAGCTCAATGGGTCCTTAGCAGCCTTGGGCAGATTTATTGCCCGATCCTCGGACAAATGCAAACATTTTTTCAATATTCTCAAAAAAGGGAGTAAGTTTGAATGGACCGCAGAATGCGAAGAAGCCTTCCAAAGAATCAAGGATATCTGGATTCAATTACAATCCTGCAGAAGCCTGATCCTGATGAGGTTTTGGCATTGTACATAGCAGCGACAGAAGACGCAGTTAGCGCAGTGTTGGTCAAAACCAATACGAAGATAGAACAACCTATCTATTATGTCAGCAAGACCCTCAATTCTGCGGAAAGGAATTACACGAAGATCAAACAACTCATCATGGTATTAGTATGGGCTACTCAAAAGCTGAGAACCTATTTCCTAACTCACTTCATCTGCGTCCCATGCAAAGCACCACTGGAAGCAGTCCTCAAAAGCGCGGGAAAAGTAGGTAGAATAGCCAAGTGGAACACCCACCTGGACCAATTCAACATCATTCATGAAATTCAACATTCCCAAAAATCCCAAGTATTACCGGATTTCTTAGCAGACCTCCCCCTGGACAACGATGAAGAGATTAGGGGAATACCAGAAGCCGACGAGGAAAGCAAGGATCAAGTTGATGTCCTCGAACCCGCGAGTCAAAGAAGATGGGAAGTCTTCGTTGATGGTTCCAAAAATAAGGAAGGGGCAGGAATAGGCATTGTCATCACCACCCCAACTGGAGAAAGGATCGTACAGGCACTCAGGTTAGAATTCAAAGAGCATACTAACAACATCGTCGAATACGAGGCAGTCGTACATGCCCTCCGCTTGATAATAGAGATGGGGGTAACTGATGTAAGACTGAAAAGTGATTCGCAGCTTGTCATACGACAAATAGGGCTCGAATACAATGTGTACGACGACACCCTCTCAGCTTACATGGCCTTGGTCCAAACATTGGCATCACAAATTCCGAACATCAAGTTCCGGCACTTATGCAGAAGGGATCTCAGGCACGCGGATGCCCTAGAATATATATCATCCATGCTGAAGGACAAGAATATCGAAGCTATCAAAATAACAAGGGTATACGAGCCTTCGATTGCATCACAATTTTCCTTTGCTACAAATCAAGATACAGTGGAAGAAAATATCGAAGATCAGGTGGGAGAAGACATCTGCAACGATTTTGACGAAGAAGATATCCTGTCAAGAGCAAATCAAGACAAAGATTTCAACAACGAAGATGATTAGAGAATGATGATCCATGCGTTTCTCAAGGATGGAACCTTACCCGCGGATCATAAACAAACCAGGAAAATACTCTCCAAAGTAGGAAGATATGATCTTCGGGATGGGGTCCTGTACAAGAAATCTGTCCTCGGACCGTTACTACGTTGCTTATCCAGGAAAGAGGGGCATCGAATTCTAAACGACATCCATTATGGTGACGCAGGGAATCATAGCGGCATGAGATCACTAGCCGACAAAGCAAAAATGCAAGGATATTACTGGCCCACAATGATACAAGATGCTGCAAGAATGTCCCGGCGATGTGAATAATGTCAGCGTTTCGCCAAAAAGATACACGCACCAGCAACAACGTTGTATTCTGTGGATAGTCCATGGCCATTTGCAAAATGGGGCATAGATATCGTTGGGCCTTTCATCGAAGGATCAGGGAAAAGACGATTTTTGATAGTAGCCACGGACTACTTCAGTAAATGGGTGGAAGCCAAAGCCTTAGCCAGGATCAGAGACGTGGACGTGTTTACTTTCATATTCCAAAACATTATTTGCAGGTTCGGCATACCAGCGGAAATCGTGTCCGATAATGGTAAACAATTACAGGGGAAAAACATAGACATGCTCTTCGACACTTTCAAAATAAGGAAAAACAAGTCCACCCCCATATACCCTCAAAGCAACGGACAAGCGGAAGCTACTAACAAGACCCTCGCCCTTATCCTCAAAAAGCAATTAGACGAACACAAGGGGCGATGGTGTGAACAGCTACACAATGTATTATGGGCATACAGGACAACACGAAGATCTGCCACTGGGGAGTCCCCATTTCTCCTCACTTATGGAGCTGAAGCAGTCATCCCAACAGAGATCCTCATGCCAACCACAAAGACCGAAGCATGGGAGAAAAATCTCACAACAGACATGATGTTAGAGAGACTGGACGACCTGGAAGAAAGGAGGGAAGCAGCATTGCAAAAGATGGAAAATTATCAACGGAGATTAGCGAGAGAGTACAACAAAAAGGTTAAGCTTCGAAATTTTGTAGAAGGGCAGTATGTGCTAAGAACAATCCCGCAGTATCAACGAGAGAAGAAATGGGGAAAGTTAGCACCTACATGGGGAGGACCTTTTATAATACACGACATTGCGGGAAACGGTTCCTACTATCTTCGCAATCTGAAAGGCGAGGTCCTCCGGCACCCTTGGAATGCTAAATGGCTCAAACCGTACTACCCATAGGAGCAGCGCAGCTTTGCATCTGCGTGAAGAATACCAGAAGAAGAAGGCAGCGTAACCGCTTTACATGTTTCTATCTCTGGACGAGGAGTAGCAGGCCTCAACCTATCAATCAAACAAACTTTTTGGGAAATCTTCAAGCAAACGAAATGGTCAAAAGGCCCGCTGGGTGAACGCATGTACATTACATAATAAATTAACAATATTGGGGAAAGTAGTTAATCTACAATCTCTCAGGGCACCCCTATCAGTGTCTATGAGTGTAAGACCAGGGGGAAGGCACCCAGCAGAAAGAGATACCCAACCAATTTTAAGGCAGCGGGTCGACGGAATGGGTGCATGTAAATATTTCAAATAAGCATCCCATATCCTAGAACGTTGCCTCGGCCCCCACCGTTTGGGAATCCTCTGGCCCAGGATTCGCCGGCGGGGTGACAGGTCTCGAGACGATCACAAAGGTATTTACCTTCGGTGTCGCACCCAAACACTCTCAAATTTTTACAAAGCAAGTTATTTCTAGTTTAACACTTCACAATACTTGAAATAAAAATGAATTGATAACGCAGGTATGCCAAAAGGATGATCCATTTCATAAAGAGTTGATTACAAGTTCAGCAAATAAGATAAAGCAGGAAACACATCAAAAAATGATCCGAAATTATATAATCAACAAGGATCAACTTTCTCTGACTAATAAAAGAAATCTACTTGGACGATACAGCTCCATCAACAGGGTTGTCTCTGCGAGATGAAGGTACGCTACCACCTGAAGAAGGCCCAGAAGAACCAGGCAAGGGCGCGGGAAGGGGACGACGCGGATAATTCTTGACAAGACCATGTTCGACTTTAAGATCAAGTTCAATCTTATCTAGGACTTTGTTGGTCTCTTCAGCTAATTGACATCGAGCTTTATAAGTGATAACAGCGGTCCACTGGTTGGCCTGAGACAGCAATGAAGATAGGCGTTCCGCCTCTTTGGAGGCAATCTCTGCTGCTTCCTCACGAGACGCGGCCAACCCTTTGAAATAGTTGGCTTGTCCTTCCTGCTGCACTAAGGCAGATTGAGTTTTTTTAAGCTCATCATTTGCTGCGTGAAGCTGTCCCTCGAGTGCTGAAAACAAGAAATACCAAGGGGTTAAAACGAAGAAATAACAGAATCACACTCGATAAAACGAGGTTATACCTTCGACATTAGCCGAAGCCTCTTCATACTCATTAACAACTGCGTCCCGAGCCTCATCAAGAAAGTCATATTCGTCGGATAGTTTCTTATAATCCGTTTGAAGGTTCGTAAGAGCAAATTGACTCGTGTCTAAGTCTACCTGCTTCATTGAATCCAAGTGACGAAGATGGTTGACTTTGTCATTCATCTCCCCCATCCTTTTATGGAGTCGATACACATTCACTTCAAGATCTCTTTCAGATTCCACTTGGCGAGCAACATCAGATCGAGACGCTGCTAGGGCTTTACTAAGAGCACCAACCTCAGCCCTAACATTATCTCTTACCTCAGAAAGATGCAGCATACTATCCCTAACCCCGAGGCCTAAGAAAGAACGAGCTTGTTGTAACTCTCCTTCCAAAAAGCGCACTCTAGCCTCTAAGTCTGAAGCATGTCCTCGAGCATCACGCAGGTTGTCACGCGTCCATAGCAGCGTACCATTAAACAGACGACGGTCATGATTGTACTTATTTTGCATATCAACCATCAGTGTTCGCTTTTCACGCCACTCAGCTGCTAAGGCGTTGTGCTCATCAGCACGAGCATTCCACTTTACGGCTTCGCTTTTCAACTTACCCACCAATTATGCAATGCGGGATTTCTGTCGTTCCCTTTCTTTCCGAAGCCATATGAGCTCGAGGACTCCACCCACTGAAGATAGGGTGGGGAGACTGAGACAGAACACCAAAGTACAAATAGGGAATCACGAGGAGTAAAAGACCAATAAAAAATACGAACCTGTGAGGGACGATACATTTCTGCGAGCTTGCTCCAATTCTGTGCGGACTATAGCAAGTTCCGAACGGAGATTCTCCTCGGCATTACCCAGCCGCTCCTTTTCCTTCAGGCGACCCTTCAGTTCACTTATTTCCATCTCGTCCGCAGATAGTTCTTCTTCTCTATGACGAAGCTTAGCCTCCAACTTTAAAGACTTTGCTTTAAAGAATTGGTATAGAACATGGTTACAATGTTCGCTCCTCATCATCTATGTCACAAACAACAAACATTATTATACCCAAGGGATCGGATATCGCGAAGAATACAATGTTCGTATATCATGAGGGAATCAGTATAAGGATTTACCTCTAAGACACGCTGCTGGGGAAAACCATATTGGTACCCATCAGCTATGGCCATCATATCAGCAACAGAGGATGGAGGGTCAACCACTATGTTAGCTTCTGAAACTCTTAGATTTTTCTCCCACATCTCAGCAACGCGGACTTCAGAAGACACTTGCATCATCTGGCGAGTATAAGCGTCAGAATTCTTCTCACCAGGGACCACTGGGGCATGGTTGGGGACGAACATCAGATTTTTCTTCTTAAGCCAAGCCAAAATGGCATCTTCGCCTTCAGGCATTAGCGAGTAAGGGAAATCCTATGAAGGATATTCAACCGCAGACTTCCCTTTGGTTGTTCTCCCCTCACTCGCGCAAGTCTCGACATCACCAGCCTCAGTATGACCACCGGCGTTTTCAGCCTGCTGACCGGTGGCATCTTCTTTACCAATATCCCCAAGAACATCCCAATCATCATTTAGGGAAAGCAATGAGAAGTCTTCGGCAAGACCCATGGCAGCATTCACATCAAAGGATTCCCCCGCGGAATATATCCTACCAAAAGAAAATTCAGGGGAAATAACGGGCAGAGTACCCACACCAACAATATTATCGCCAACAGGAGAAGATCCACCCCCGCCAGTACCACCAACGGTAATATTACCCTCAGACTCACCATCACCACCCGCGAAAATTTATTCTTCACCATCACCACCCGCGGAAACTTCTTCTTCACCATTACCACCTTCGTCATCAGGGTGAGAAGTATCGGTACGCTCTTCTCCATCGAACATTTCTTCATCCTCAGCACACCCTTCTTTTACAGGACTCGTAACCTCCTCATAAACCTCAGCCTCATCGGTAACCACAGTAGAAGATTGTTTGGGCCTATAAACCAGTACACATCCCCACAAAGGCTCATTTTTTCCCTCACTTCAAAAATGAAAATTATTTCAAGCAAGGAAAAAGGGGCAAATAGAATAGAGAATATAAGAAGAAACTATACCTTGGCAGCAGCAGCACTCTTCGGTGGATGGGTAGCACCAGAACCCTCCTCCTCATCTCCATCAACGACATCAAGAGCGTAAGGAAAATTCATGCCCGCGAAATTCGGACGCCAAGGACAGAAATCTCCATAACGAGCAGAAGGAGTTTCACGAGGCTTGCTGTTTTCAGAAGGACGCCAACCGCGCGGACCAGGAATCCAGCCATAAGCCCAAGGACCAACTACCTCAATAACAGTAGCATGCCATTCATAATCATGGTCACGCTTAATCCTTTCACGAGCAGGAAAGAGTTTCCGTTTAGCAGATCTCTCAGTACCAGGAACATACTTCAGCTTGGCATCACTCACCTCACTCAAAAGACGAATTTCACCACGAGGAGAAGCAATGTTACGAAGACTAACACTCCACGGCTTACGGTTTCTACTGTTGACATAATCCCCAAAGGAACTGTTAAAATTCTGAGGAGTGTACCACTCTCTCTCAGCAGGATTTGGAACATAGCAGGTCATCATAGTCTCTCCCTTGCTTTGCTGGTAACATTCCTTCAGTGCACGAAGATAATTCCCAGATAGTTGTGACACGGAACGATTATGAGTGTTTGTGGAAGAGCCTTCGCGACTAGCCAGCACGTCATAATAAAAGGAGTCACCCGACTTATATAGGGGCAACATTAGACCCGCCTCGAAGGCTCCAACCGTAGTCAATAGATGAAACTCGTCAAACTGATACTTAGCAAGGAGCTCGTAAGTGATATCATCGTCAGGGGCATAGAAGCGAACCTCAAAAGCTTGAAGCTCATGTTTTTCCTTGAACATCTCAAGATCAATATGCTTGAATGTGACCTTCTTCTTACCAACTGAAATGATGCGTATCACGGGGACAGTTTCTTCTTCGTCTGCGGAATCAGAAGTAGGACTCAATTCCGAAGCTTTCCTTTTAGAAGGAAGATTTTTAGACGGGTCAGCTCTCGACATAGTACCCTTGGAGTACTTCCCTTTGAAAGAAACCGTGGGAGGAGGCGGCAAAGATTTCTGCGGAGGCACTGAAGGAGGAGCCATAGAACGAAGGGGCGGAACATCCAATGTTTCATTTCGAGGAGGAGGAGCCCGCGTATTCCTAGAGTCATCACGAGGGGGAGCCTGCGTACTCCTAGAATCTTCACGAGGACGAGAAGAGGCACGGTTAACAGCATACCTAGACCCAAAAGGACCCTTCGGCACATCCCCTTTCCTAGTAGGCACAACCTTCGCACCAGAGGAAGATGAAACCCTATGACCCCGAGGATCCGATTGCGAATACTTGTAAGGACCTTCCCCAAGTGGAGATCTGTCAGAATCTCGACGCGGAGGGGATCTTGGCGGACTAGACGGCGGGGTTTGGTAAGGAGCCCGCGGACGATCAGACATATCTACAAGGAAACACAAAAACAGTTTAGAGAAGAATACGAGGAGATCACTAAAGATAAAAAAAAAAAAAAACATAATTGATGGTTCATCCGGATAAACATTAAAAACCCTAAGAACTAAAAATAACCAGAAGTACTCCATCAAACTCCAGGGATAATACTTAGATACAGACTCACAGACTTTGTAACAAAGAACAGGGGCAAGCATATATACTTCGACATGTGTGTTCTTCATCACAAAGCCAAGAATACAGCAGCAGGAAACAAACGGGTAGATACATAGATAAATCAATGATGATCATCTAATGAAAAACCCCATACCTGTATAGAAGAGGACGACAAGCACCAACCACAGTCGAAGAAAGGAGGATCGGAGATATCAAAAGATAGTTGTCTGCGATACAGGGGCAACAACAGTCGAGAGCGAAAGAGACATAAAATTGAATGCTGTTATCTTCCTCACAAGAATGACGATAATAAATGACGAAAGAACAAGAATAGAAAACAAAGAAAGGATGAACACTTAAAAGAAGAGGATAAAAGTTTTTTTTCACATTCTCTTTCATATTTATAAAGCTAGAGAAGACAATAATTGTCCCTCGTACCAAGGAGCAGTTATGGGGAAAGTTAATGCAAAGTGGAAAACGTGCCCGTATTTATAGGGGAAGTTATTTCAGGAGAGATAAAACGTGTAGGACGACCTTTCTTCTTCTAAATTGAAAAATGCGCCCAAGTGAGAAGAGGAGGGGAAAATTGTACGTACACCTTTCATCATCCACCACGTGTACAGAAAGAGACACGTGGAAGGCAAGCAAAACAAGATATCAAAACATGATAACAAGCATCTCATCAGAAGATGCCACCGGTCAGCAGATCTGACGGTCAGGGACAGAGGATCACAGAGGTATGATGGCTTAGAGGAGCACCAGATAATACCCCTTGGGTGTTAATACACCCAATCCCGAGGAAGATCCCAGATCAACGGATGAGAGGAAGTTTGACTGACATAGATGTGACCAGACAAAGAGACACTTGTCTGACACGAGCAGACATCCATCTACCCGCATTAAATACCAAAGAGATATACACGTGTCAATCAGCTCGTGTAAGAGGCGAGGATAACCCTTCGTATTCAAGCTTAGGCCGCAGCATATGCCGAAGACCTCTGCGTAATGGGAACAAAGCACAAGAAGATAAGATTACAATGGCACCTCAGAAGTAGGACCCACGTTCCAACCCTATAAATACCCCTCTCCACTAAGAGATAAGAGGTCGACCGATCCAGAGAAAAGATAGGAGAATATGGGAGAGAGAAATAGGAAGAGTAAGTGATCCCCCTACTTCCACAGACCTATGTGTACTCTAAAGTCATTTGACTATCTTTGTAATCATTCAATACATAGTGAAACACCAACCCCGTGGATGTAGGCCTTAGTGTCGAACCACGTAAATCTTTGTCTCATTTATATTTCAGCACTTTACATTCAGCATTGAACGTCATGTGCTTTACATTTATGTTTGATTCTCTGTTTACTCCTTTTATACGAACATTATTCATGATAATATTCGACTAGACAACGACAAGCCCGAAGGCTTAGAGTCGATGAATCGATATAATCATCCCCTTTACATATATGATGTACAATTTCAGAATTAGAATGTATGCGATTATTGTTTGTGAACACGTGGATGGCTTCGAGATTTATGTGTTCACAATCTGGAACACGTGGATGGCTTCGAGATTTATGTGTTCACATTCTCGTAGCTCTATACAGTTACGAGGTTTTACTGATTCATATTGGGCTCGATGTCCTACCACTAGTCGGTCTACCACTGGATATTTTATTTTACTGGTGATAGCGCCATTTCTTGGAAATCCAAGAAGCAACCTATTGTCACACGTTCATCTGCTTAAACGGAATATAGTGCATTAACTAACTTAACAATTGAGCTACAATGGTTGTTTTATCTATTTGTATTCTAGTTGTATTGATTGCTGCATCTCCTGTAATACAGGATAGCCTGACTAGGTAAGTCTAGAATTAGTCGAGGCTCATCTCATATCTATATAAAGCTATGTACTGCCATAAACTGTTCAGACCGTACATGCTAAATTGATCTAGTTGTACACAAAAATGAGATGAAGCAGTTCGGGGGTGTATCGTATCGGTATTGGTACAGACACGGACGGGTATGGCCGCTCCCTTCAGGTTTCGGCGCAACCCAACTTACCATATATCATCCGCCGTATTCGTCTAGACTTACTGTTGGGATATATGTTTTAATTCTTTTATACATTTATATCAATAGTTCGAGTTTGGCCCAGTGGTTAAGTATTTTGGGCCTGGAGGGTTAGGTCTGAGGATCGAATTCCTCCCCTACGATTGTGCATATATATTATTGTGCGGGGTCTTGGGAGGTTTTTCAAACCGTTTTTTTTACTGCACTTAATTATGTTTTAATTGCGTTAATTATGGCATGATTTATTTGCCCGCAGAGTCACGAAACGTCCTAAAAAGAGCGACCTGGTCGTGACTCAGCCGTCATTTTGTTTTGTGTCTTAATCTCTGTTTTGCAGGTGTGAAATCGGCAATTGTTCCAACACTTACCTAGTCAGGCTATCCTAACTTTGTAATTGCCCACTTTCAACTGACCTGTCCCCCAAATGGAAATGTTATTTAAGGTTAATTATGATTCACGTCTCGAATCTAGTACAAGACAGAGTGGGACGAAACTGAATGAAGGTACTCAGTAGATATATGCTTATGTAGTACCCTTTCAGTTAGAGATGTTGATCATGCACGATTTTAAAGCTCATTGAATCGGATGTATAACCACCTTTCCAGTAGCTCTGCCTGCTTCAAGATAAGTAAATGCTTCCACGACTTGAGAGAATGGAAATGGACCCTTGGGATCGATCATTGGTTTGATCTTCCCACTTTCCAAATATGGGTTCAGTTTATTTAGCACCTCTCTGTTGGAAGTGACTACAAATCTAAAACCGGGTGGAGTGACTGCACCTGTTAGCACCACAACACTTCCACCTTCTTTAATGGCTTTCACCGCCTTATCTGACTACCCTGTTTCATATAAAAAGGAAAATGTATATAGTAACTTGAAGGTTTAAACTGTTGCTTCAATTCATATATTATTATCACTGTAGGAGATTGCCAATATCTTACCAACTGCATCAAACACAACATCGAATTTCTCTGGAAGATCTTCAAAATTTTCCTTGGTGTAGTCAATGGCCAAATCGACACCCAAGCTTTTCAATAGCTCTATTTTCCCTGTGCTAGAAGTAGCTGCGACTATTGATGCCCCGAATACCTGCTTTGCCAGCTTTCCTCGGAAAGTACAGAAAGAAAACAAAATTATTCATTTATTAGTTCCATCCAACACAATCACATAAAAAGCATAGGGAGCGAACAGCAAAAGATACCTGAATTGCCAGTGATCCAACTCCACCAGCACCACCTAAAACAAGAACTGATTTACCGGCCGATAACCCCGTTCTTTCAAGACCTTCGTAAGCCGTTTGGATGGCGAGAGGAAGTCCAGCAGCCTGACTGAAGTCCAAATTCTTGGGCTTTAAAGCCAACAATTTCTCCTCAACTGCAGTGAACTCGGCTAATGATCCAAACTGGTGGGGGTTCTCCAAAGCCTTCTCATTTATGTTTCCGTATACTTCATCGCCATTTTTCAAATTCTTCACTTGGCTTCCAACTTTAACAACTATACCAGCAACATCATAGCCCGGAACAGTCTACACAGAAACTCCCGTTTAATAAATGAATAAATCCATCTTATGCAGTGGTCACAGCAATTGAGTACCCAGTCATGCTTACATAGATTAGGCAGGATGCTACACTAAACTTTGATTTCAATTGGCATTTTGTACCTAATAACTAATAGAGAGGCAAGAGAGTTTGAGTTTTTGCCTTTCATGGTGTGATTCTGTCCATGTATGGCACTTTTTTTAAAGACTTGATAGAAACTAGTCAACTACAATAAAATTCAACATTGTCCCCTCACAAATTATGGCGCACTTACCTATGCATCATGCAAGATCCCAAGTAGAAGCAAACTAGAAGAATTTCAGAAATCCAGAAAAAAAACTTACAGGTAGAGGGGAATCAGTTGCTTTAAATTTTCCTTGTCTTCTCTTTCCATCAACTGGATTGAGTGCTGCAGCAACAACCTTGAGTAGAACTTGGTCCTCACTGATTTCAGGAACTGAAACTTTTGAGTCAAACTTGATAACATCAATGCCACCATACTCTCCATAAACCCAAGCCTTCATTTCAGAAGGTACAGCAGAAACTGCAGTAGCAGTCTCTGTTGAAGAAGCAGGAGAAGATGCAGAAATTCTTAGAGATGGGTATCTTGAAGTTGTGGAGATAATGTTTGCTCTTGTTCTTAATGTTTTGGAGAAGAGTGAGCAAGGTTTTAGAGAGATAGCTAATGGGCGTACCAATGCCAGAAGAATCACACAGAGGAGCATGAAATTGGTTAGTGTTGGTACATAGAGCTTCCATTGCTATTTGCTAGCAGCCTAGCAAGTGTTGGTATACTTTCTTTCTTTTCTTCCCCAACTTATCACTTCCCTGCCCTCACAGAGGTTTTATATCCAAGTGTTTGTTTTATTCTTTTTCTGTTGCTGGATATAATTACTTTTTCTGTTCTTTTATTTTTTGTACTAATAGTAGTAGTACCATGCACAATTGATGATTCACTTGTTACAACTTAAAAGATCCGTAGAGAAGGATAAGAAAAGGATTGTGATCCACATTAGACATAGGATAAAGAAACTCGCGTTATTTCCATCACCCACATGAAAAGTGAGTGAAAAAACTCGTCCGTCCACCAAATAAAAACCGTGGACTTGCACCCGCACGACTGATCAGTGGTTTGCGCATCTGAAGAAGCAAAGATCACATAAGCGGATATAAAAAGATAGAATGTTTATGGAGTGAGTACTTATAGGATTCTGTATATAGTATTGAAACGTTTAAGAAGAAGGTATGATTCTTACACTCTGGATATACACTGATACAAAAAAAAAAAAAAAAAACAGGTATTATACATTGCACAACAAGACACCCCTTGGAAATGGGGAATGGGAAAAAAGACCCGAGGAATTCGCATGGAGAAGATGAAGTTACTCAGTATTGTGTTCATCAAGTGGGGGACTGGTGCTTTTGCATGTTGTGTAACGACGATTCAGAACATTCCCACGGTATCTGTCTCAACCGGTATCTCCGACTCTGGAGAGCCTCTCATCAAAGGATACACGGATAAAATACTATAACAAATGACTCACTCCGGTAGTTTCAAGCGGCTGAATAAAACAAGGAAGCTTTGCTCTGGCATAACATACAGGAAACCCAGGTCTGCACCTTTGATATATGGTCCCGTGCCCTGCGCATCAAGGAGAGAGTTAATATATGAAATGAAACTACTTGACCATTGAAAGGAACAATAAAAACTTATGAATATCCTCTCTTTAATTACCTTTCCTCTAAGTTGCAGTAGTTCACCGTCAACCCACTGTGGTTTGCGAAACCCAAATTCTGCTATTCTTCCTTGACCTTTGTAACTAGCAACCTGGAATAAACACCAGTTAACAAATCAGCTCCTAGAATTTAGGAAATGAACAGCAAATTTTTATGGATACCCAATGGAAGGTATATTTACCACTCCAAGTTCATCTGGAAAAGCCCCACGGTTGGCATTCATGTTTGCTTTACCAATTTTGGCTCGAAAAGTTACCTGCACAGCAAAATTTAACAGAAACTGCTTGATTTATTTCACAGGATGAAAAGAGAAGAAACATCTAATTACATACAGGGTTTTGATAATACCTCCCCAGCAGGAACATTAAGATCACCAGTCAGTTTTACTGCCTCAACGTACTCAAAAAATTCCACATTTTCTACATCATCTGTACTATTCCAGTAACCGAACTTACGGGTTAACTGTACCACCTCTGGACCATATGGGCCAAAAGCTCCAATATAGAGACCTGCATATTGATGAGCTTGTGTTATCCTCAAAATACTGAAGTGTTGTTACTTCTATAAAGTCAAGCTGCAGAACTAAGTAAATGGAAGTAACTCACCAGTAAAGGGATCGGAATCATCATTTGAGATGATTCGGCTGAAATTTGTATTCGTTGATAGTCTGTTGTGCTTTTGGGCCTGACTAACTGCAAGCTTGACAATCTCACGAACATCTTTTGAAATCTAAGAACCAGCAGTAAGTAATAAGATCACATATTTGATCAGAAACGACACCCTAAACCAAATTGTTTCTTCACAATACAACAGATTCTAACTAGAATAAAACATGATCTAAGACACACTGCATATACTTCCCAACAAAAAGGAGAAATGAATGGCCTATAATACTTTACATAACTTTCCTATGTTACCATATACTAGATACTCGCATAAACCATCGGAGGACCAAAATATCAGTCTGAGAAACAACAACTATAAAATATCTAACTTTGAGGTAATCAAAGTCAATTCTTAACAAAATGAAACCATTGTTTCTCCACAATTAACTCACCTTAGAAGGAACCTTATCCACACTCCAAAATGCCTTGGCAACATCACGGGGCATGAGCTCAGAAACTCCCTCAGCTGCAACAGTTGCCAATTTGACCTCAGACACTTCCATCTCACCAATATCAGCATCTACAATTTTCTCGGGAATATGCAGGACAAACGAATCCTTTTCCATATCCCTTATTTCCGCTGGAGAGCGTACAAAATCATCTTTTAATGGTACATCATCCTTGTTGTGTCCACCGATAAAAAGTTTCATAGCCAAACTCTTGCTCTCATCCCTTGTGCTGGGACCTTCTCTCAGTTGAATACCCTCCGGAAGAACCTCATCTAGGCTTTCAGTTTCGTCTTCAGAAGTCTCAGAAGCATCTGTCTTTTCATTTTCATTTTCTTGCACTAGCTGCTCCAGGGATTCACCATCTTCTATTATCTCCTCTGATACATTTACATTCATGACTTTGAGTTTTAATCCAGGAATTTTATCTTTAAGAAAGTTAATAACTCCTTTAATCCCTTCTTCACTTGTATCCCTAATGTTCACGCTCCTGGCTCTTATGTGGCTCATCTTCTTCATTATCCACACTCTTGTCTGTAGCATTTTCAGAATCGACATTGGGTGGATCCTCTGACACTTTTGATGGTGATGTTGATGATGATGACGACAAAGAAACTGTTGAACTTCCTTTATTTCGTCGCAAAAATACCACCTGTCCAGATACAAGAATGTTATCATCGAACCTTCAAATATCATTGAAACTAATAGAAGAGATCACACATCATTAACGTCACAACCATACGTTTCCGCGTAGTCAAAACAAGTCTCACGTGTATTAGCGGTGACATTAATACTGAGAAACACTGTAAATTTTGCTCATTTAAAGGAAAACCCAACTCGATTCAATATAGAAATAGGCGTAACATAACTGACTCTGAACAACCAACATTCAGTCATTGTGTTTGATACAAGCATATTGGTTTCTGACACAATCAATGCCCGCATATTACCCGTTGCATGTATCTATCATTGGCATCTTTGACGACAAAAATTTCAAATAAGGGGGTCCCCGAAGATTTAGTAACCAATTGCCTGGAACAAACATAACCCATTTTTTAAATTTGCCGTCAATAGAATCAGTGAAAACCAAGACAATGAATGATATGCTAGAAAAAGTGTCCACCTTGGAGTATAACTCTTGGCCACAAATCTACCAACACCAGGGGTTATTCTTACAACTCTTCCAAAAGGATCATCAAAATCCTTCGAACAGCCAACCCACCAGCCTACCTGCAAAAACATAAGAATATTATTGACCCAGTACCCACTATTTTTATCTCTTCAATTTTAATAGCCAGTTATGCTAGGGTGCAAATGTCCCACATGGATACCCTATTCACTGATGGATGGGCAACCCATTCGGGTAAATGCCTAGCATGTACAGAAGATAGGCCAGCACATGCACCATATCCTAGAGCAGTATAACATTTTTATTACGCTTACTAGTTTCTTGCATGAGACTACTAAGTGAACAAAAGCATGTCTGACAAAAGATAACAAGACATTAATGATTAAGAAAATTACCAGGTTGCTTCCTGAAATTCTACATAGTTTCGATGCAAAAACATGGGTGTTAGTATTACCTTAAGAACAGAAGAGATACTCTCAGTTTCTTCAATTTCTGAAAAACGTTGATTCCAACGTGACCAATCCCATTCAGTAGATGATGACGAAGAAGAAGATGAATTACTACACCGACAAGAGAAATTCTTATTACTAAGATTTCGAGATTTTCTGAAACTTGGTGTTTTTTGAGGTATTGAACAGAAAAACCCGAGATTAGTTTCTTTTCTAGTGATAAGTGAAAAATCTGATTGAGGCTTTCTCATTTGGAATATAGGGTTTGCATTCTGCAATCCTAATCCACTTGCTACCACCATCTCTTCTTCTTCTTCTTCTTCGCAAGTCTTTCTCTAGAAGGACTGCTCTGGAGAAAGGAGAAGAACGAAAGCAAATATTTTTTTAAGGATAAAAGTGGAAAATCTTTGAAGACGTGGCTGTATGTTTGTTTGCTTTATACCGTGAATATCCCCAGATAAAAACATTTGCAGCCCTGCCGAGAGAGCATGATATTGCTGTGAGTTTTACAAAAGAAAAAAAAAAAAGAAAAAAAAAAATCTTTACAAATCGTGTAAATAGACAAGGCCAAAACCATGTCCTACGTGGAATCGCATGTGTCCTTCCAGCTAGACTGAAACGTCAGAATCTAAAAATTTGTGTATTATATTAGGTGTTCATTTATGTCTTGAAAGATTCAATGCTTCCGGTTCGTAGGATTTAGATCTAATGACATATTCTGATCGGTGATTTAACTCCAAATCTCTTCTGGTACTGCTGGTGTTTCGAATTAATCAATTAGGCGATGTATTATACAAATTTCAGTCTTCATACAAGAGGCTTAATAAGATGTTGCCTGCAAAATCGTTACAAACTCCTTCACAGAATTACAAGACAAAAATAAAAATAAAACCAAAAACAATAATTTGAGAACCTGCTTCAAAAAAAAAATTGAGAACCAGACAATTAATCCGAACAAAATCTAAAACCAAAAAAGTAAACATAAAAATTAATCTAGAGTAGAAATTCCTTCATATTAGAGATTCATATCTTTAATGGACCTGACAACTTTTTGAGCGCAATCATCAAAATTTCACCTTCAAAATAGTAGGAAAAACTCCATTTTCATCTTTCTTCTCTCCTTCTCCTTTCTTCTTTTCTTAATTCTGATTTTTGCACGGTTCCTAAAAGAATCACAACAATAAAATGATCAATTATAAATCAATTAGAAAAATATAGAGAAACGTAACAATCACAAACAAAAGAAAACAAAAAGGTAGTTAAATCAGAATATTAAAGAAAGAGAGATGAAAGAGCCAGAAGAATTAAAACTAGTTTGCATTAGATATAAATCCAATGGACACGGACCATTGAATCTTTCAAGAAACAAATCTACCGCTAACATAATGTACAAATTTTTCAGACTTGCTTTTAGAAACAAAGCTGACGTTTCACTTTTGTTGGAAGGACACATGGGCTTACACGTAGGACACGGTTTTCGCCTTGTCTATTTACACGGCCTGTTAAGAACTATTGAAAAAATAAATGCTTTGTGAAAACTACCACCAACCCAATGGGTTACACACACACAAAAACCCCACTAAAGCGCTGCAGATATTTGCAACCCTGTTTAAAGTTTAATGACAGGTCTTTCAAAAAAACAAAAAAAGAAGAGGGCAATCGACTTCATACACAGGAAAACATTGGAGAATTTGGTTGACAGCGGAAAAAACAAAATATGTTATTCTCTTTCCTTCAATGTGAAGCCAGTATTTGGTGTGGCGATACAAGTCCAAAAAACCAAACCAAACAGAACACTTAACCCAGGGCTGTACATGGTAATGACTCTTAATCCATGAAAACCGTTACATAGATAAGCTATATGTATACGTTATCTTTTGTTTCTGCAACTCTCTTACTCCTAGTTCTTTGATGGAGATGATGAGTGAGCAGTGAATTATGGTACTGACACTACAGTGCCTGCATGAGGAGTCCGAGCTACTACTGTTGTTGATCTTCCTTCCTCTACTGCTTCCAAACCAGTGTCTGAATCTGTATTGCCTACAGCATTTTCGGTGCGGATTGGGTGTAGAAAACCCTGCAATCTCAACAGATAGCTCCGGCTAGGAGTAGGTTGTGCTTGCACAAAATGTGTTGATGTTGACGTTGCTGTCATCACACTGGTAGAAGGGTGGCCTGTGCCAGCTCCAATATTGGTAAGGGCACTGAGATCAAGATTAGGAAATACAGAACAACGGCATCTTGGACACTTCACATTCAGGCGAAGCCACTCGTCGATACATTCCACATGGAAATTATGAGCACAGGGGAGGCCTCGTACCTGCATAAACAAACTTAGTTCGGTAAGAGAGATTTGAAAATTTGTCACTTGTGTTATTGCATCTAGCCAGTCAGGAAAGCTGTTGACCAATCCAAGAGGGGATAAAACCCTGCATGATGGGGAGACACTATGACGGAAAATGCAATGAATGTTGAAAGTTTTCGAAGTCATTAACTCGTTTGATGGCGACCTAGTGGATAATAATACCTCGTTTCCCATGCAAAACTCCTCAAGGCAGATTGGACATTCACTACAATCAACTGGAACAGCCTTTAGTCTAAATTTAGGAAGTTCCTGAATGAGAGCCTCAACCGCTTCTCTCTGCAGGTATCATGGTAATTAATAGGAATGAGTGGCTTACTAAAACCAAGATATCAACAGCAGATAACATCTATCTAACTAATGCAGGCATATACTATCATACTTATAATGCATACTTATTATAAAAGAAGGTCCCAGACTTTACCTGGGTTGTAGTCAAGTAAAACCCTGGATGGTATGCAGCAGCATCTTGACCCATCCCTCTCAACTCCTGACCGGCAGCAGCTTCAAAGGCCCAACCGGGAACACGTACCATGTCTAGCAAAACCTGATATGGTAGAATAGAAGCAACATTGTATTGCAGATGAATTGGAATTACGATACCAAAATGTAATAGATGAGATCAATCTAACTCAAAGCATTGTTTGTCAAGTGGTATCTTTCCTTCCCCTATTTTTTATAGTAGTTGTTTATAAGATACATGGTAGTCTTTTGATTTATGTAGGATTCCTAGTTCTTGTCAAGTGGTATGTTTGCTTCCTTCGTAGCCTAAGAAGTTTGAAGCCCCTTAAAAATCCTGATAAGAAAAACTGTCTGCAAAGAAGCGGACTCGAGGTCTCCCTATCAATAGCAAAAGTTGCCTAACTACAAGTGAAGTAGACACACATGGCATAGATTTCCTGCATTAAATGAGAGTTCTAGAGAAGATAACTGATCGCACCCCATATTCTGATATAGGAATCCCTTGTTGAGCACGTTGCATATGTGCTTCTCTCCTTGTGAACCACTACAACAAAAATAAAAGATTAGGATCGGATACAAGAATATCTTACATGAGCAAATCAAGGGCAAAAATAGTTTAATCGGACCAATAAAACTCATGTCAAACAACTATTTCAAACTAGCCTGGTGTAATAAAATTACATGAAACCGGAAACAAAGAAACCCCATTAAAGTCCCATTTACAAATATAGACACATAAATAGACAGCAATGCAACCATGTGCAAAAAGAGGCTTGTCTATACATTATTTTGGAAAATTACTTATTACTGGGTCTTTTTTTTCTCGAGTTTTCCATTACAAGTGTCTGACTTTCAGTGAGCTAGTAGTGTTGTCCTACTTCAAGATATACTTGAGTTTTATCTACAATGATAAATCATGAACATTCTCACACCAGTTGTTTGCTGTGTAACTTGTAAATCTCGAATCGATAAAAGAAACTTTTCATCTTTTGCTTAATACATGCTTTATCCATGTGAGAAACTCCACTCATGGACAATGCATGCGCCATGCAGTATCTATGGGACCATGACTTTTAATCTCATGGAAAACTGTTGACATGTGATAGATGAAAGTTCTACGCTGGTATATAACTAAACAATTTATTCATTTTTTATTATGTTAGACTTGTGAAACTCAAAGAACCATACCTTCCCCATAGACATGCAAGCAATGGAAACTAGTCCACAGTAGCTAAAAAGTAACCATATTAGGAAACCCCATTTCTGACCTTCCTCGGGCAGCTGTGTGCATATATGAAACAGACCAATTAAGAAGCTTTATCCAAATTAAGATTTCAATAACAAACAAAAAAAATGCAGAACTTACACAGCTCCTTGCGCTTGTAAACCATAGGGTACCAATCACAGTCCAAGCCCACAAAAAGGGGTAAAGTAGCAAGGTAAGAACTGTCAAAACTACAATGCGCCCACAGAAGCGAGTTTTCCTTTGCTGCCAACCCAGATCCCTATAACATGCAATTGAGGGGAAAACAGATCTTATCACAAGCAGTCGTACATATCGAAGAAGCAGAAGATTTTTTTCAAAAGGAAACCCAGGTTGGAGAGATTTAACCCATAATCCGCAGTTCACATATATTTTACAGAATATCTCAAGAGGTCATGCAATTTATAACAAAAATAACCACACAATTCCATGAACCAGTACTCAATTTTTGATGTTCTAGATATAAGAAAGGATAAAAATAATAAAATTACACCATGCAATCTCTACAGAAGTAGATATAGTCTATAGAAAAGAATAATAACGTTGCATTCAATGAGCTTTTAGGATCATAAATCTCAACATACTCAATTTCGCCTGGCAAGAAAAACATCCACAACCTATTACAAACTAGATTCTAAATTTGTCGAACATTTCCAACACAGGGAGATTGTGCAAGCAATATCAAACTCCAAAACATAAGACACGGAAAATCCATACACTAGTACCAGTCTCAAATGAGAGTCATGAGACTACTTACAAACCCATCCCTGCAGCAAGCCCATTGTCTACGAACATCAAAAGCCGGAAAATGAAAACCGTTGTATAATCAACCTATACAAGAAGAACGAAAGAAATAAAAATATCTGACTATCCTTAAAATCAAAAATAACACAAAAATAATTAATTGAATGAAATGATCAAAGGAATGATAGAGAAATCATTTACCACTATCCATATATGCAATGGGTGTGTACAAAGATGGTATCTTTTCCAATTGATAGAAACAATTATTACACTCATTGCTAACATAGACAAGAAAAATCCATCATACCTGAAACAAAAAAGCAAGAGCAACAAATAAGGACTTACCCCATATCAATAAAGCAAATTCACAAACAACAAATAAACTACTCTAAATTAAAACCTTACCACTTGAAATCAATGTCTCTGATAGCCATAACAGATGAACTTTAAACTACATCCAAAAACCCTAGTGCTTTATCAAAATTTCTTCAAGATTCAAGCAAACAGACTAATCAAACGTTAAAATTTTTGAGAATTGATGGATGAGATTGTGATGAATTTATCAATTTGAGGAATTATTAAAACCCTAAAATTTGAATGAGAATTGACTAGCGAGGAAAACAAGAGTCAAGAGAGAAGAAGTGGGAGTAGACAGAATCAGTCTGAATCAGCAAAGATCAGTTCTTGAGAATAATAGTAAGGCTTTTCGTGGAAAAGTTACGGCTGTTATGACGGGGTTAAAATTAAAATGAGTGACGATTACCATACTGTTCACCCACTTGTATTATTGCGTGAATAAAACGTACAGTACTCTTAAACACGTGGTATACGGACGGATCTAATATATCTTTGCCATTTTTGCACCCATTATGGATATGACAAAGTGGCAAGTATAAGTGGCTAAAAGTAACTCTAATGGGCATGGAAAACTTGGGATAGACAAACGAGTAAAATGGATGGACAAACCTTCAAATAAAAGGGTTTGTCCATGAGTCTCTGATAAGTGCATAATTCATATAATTTTAGTGTCCATTCCATACTTGTTTTAGCAATTATTCTTGCATATTTTTGTATTATTACTCTTGTTTTCTCTTATTTGTCTCAATTAGGTGAATCATCCAAAAAGGAGCTACAAAGTGCTGAAAAGAGCTAGGAAGAGAAGTATTCCAAGTATCCAAGTGCCCAAGTCCAAGAGAAGTGGAAGAAGTGCGACGAAAAGGAGCAAACCGCTCAAAATCAAGAGAAGGTCCAAAGACCAAGATTAACTCATTCAAATTAAGGATTTCTCATCACCATCTTGAAGAGAATTGAAAGATAAAAAGAATGCAAAAAGAATGAGTTCATTCCGAGTTCGGATGAAGAAGTTGTGGCCAAAACGAGTTTTAATTGTATACCAAAGACACTAGGGTACGCGTACGGATACGCATACCCCAGTTCCGAAAATTTCTGCTGGAATTTGAGGTACGCGTATGGGTATGCATACCTAGCAAGTAGGAAAACGTGTATAAACTCCTTGGAAGGCTTAAGGGCACGTTTGGGATCGTTATTTCGTTATTTCGAGTCGGGTTCTTGAACCGAACTAAATACGTGAAGGCCAAGCAATGTAAACATATAAAAAAGTATTAGGTTATGTAATCGAATATCATCTCATATCACAAGTTCTACATCAAAACCTAGGGTTTAAAGGGGGAAACCACCATTATTCATCTTCTTTGTAATATGAGTAGCTAAATCCTGTGTTGATTAAGGATGAATTCAATGTTCTAAGCGTGAAGCTTTATTAATAGTACAAATATATTGAGAGTTTTTATCATCATAGTTTGTCTTTACCATATCTAGGGTTTATGAGTGATTCTTAGATTGATTTGGAGTGCACGCTAGATTGATCTATTGATTGTTCTATCGCTAGTAGAAGTTATGAGATAAGTAATCGTCGATTAACTCTTTACACAAGTAGAAATCGCAAGACCTTACATAGGGATTCTGTGGAGCAATCGTGTGTGAAGACAACACCAGCAAATAAACCTTGATCTAAGAGTTTAACTACTGGGATCAACCTAAATTCACAAATCTTAAGGCGTTCGATTGTATTACACCTTGAGAGCTCTACTACTTGGTGGTTCGTTGGATATAATCTGGTAGTCGAGAACTTCCGTATCTGGTGATAGAAGGAGTTTTGGGGATAACACTGATCTATCTGTTATTCCACGGTTGGTGATGAATAGTTCTTACGAACGATAGATAAGTATTCTAATCCTGTTAACGCTTGGTAACGGCGAAGGATTCCTTAATCATCCTTTTCTTCTTTATTGTCTTTTTATTTATCTCACAACAAAATCCCCCTTTGTCTTTTACTTTATTTTGCTTATTCAAATAACATATCAATTACACAGCTCTCTGTGGGAACGATCTCTTACTACCGTTATATTACTTGTTAATTAGTGGGAAATATATTTATCAATTTGTTGTGCCTACGACAGCCCATCAGTCTTGAGTTGAGTCGAATGAATCAACCAGAGACGACCGCGGAAATTTGGCCGACCGGCAATATTGAGACGTTGCTCGTATTACTTTCAGCCGATCGGTCTTAACTAAGTCGGTAACGGATATCAATCCCCTTCCTATAAATTGAATCGAATTGAACTCCAATACAACACCTTCCTTCTACACCAAAGTTTTTTCTGAGTGATGGCTTAACCGTATATCAATTCCACGGAATTTACGATTGAAGATTTGTTGCTTTATCGAAACTACGAAGCTTTATATCCGGCTAGGGATGCAGAACGACGTCAAAATGAGTTAATGAGTGTGAATTATATCCATAGAATCTATGAAAACTTCTTCCATAATACATGTAACCCCAATAACCGCAATGCGGCTTGGTTGGTTTGTCCAATTGGTGATATAAAAAAAGAAGTTGGAGAATTTATAACTTTGGTTCGGCTTATTAATCATTATCGACTTAGGGGTGAGACAAATATTGATGTTGTATTGCAAGCTCGAGAGGAATGGCGCAGATAGAAAATGCGAATTTTTACTTATGAAGCTCATTACGCAATCTAAAAAGATTTTTTTGATATCTCGTTTTGGATATTGGAAAGTATAGATACTACTCGAGCAAAATATTGATGTAGTTGTTTTCAATTTTAATTAAATGAACGTCTCAAATTAAGTTTTAATTTACTTTCTAAATAAATTAGTACTGATTACATGTGACGGTTACATAAGTAGATTAACTAATTATAACTTCAGTTTAAAAATATTAAATAAAGCAAAATTTTATTCGACTCCGTTCCAGTTCTTGTAATACATTCCCGCCCTGTATCAAACTCCCAAATCCTTGATATGATCCTCCAGGTTGAGACCCTTCAACATCATGTCCTCAACTCTGACCTCCAACACGTGGACACGAAGAATCAGCTGGAGATTCATCGAAGTTTAATGATATCCTATAATCTTGATAACCTTGGGGAGTTAGTTAACTGAGCTGACGATGAGAAGATTGTTGCACTAGACGAATTGGAGAACGTTGCACTAAATGATATGGAGATTGTTTCCCAAGAGGTACTTGTGTTTCTAGCATTACTTCCTGTTAATATGGAGTTGTTCTCTGAGAAAAATTGGGACTAAAGTTCATGGTCTCCCCAAATATGTGCAACTGTTGTAGGTATATACGTCTAGTTTCAATATCTCTTAACTCCATTTGATTCAATTGTTCTTGAGTTGTCAATGTGCCTGTATAAGAATTGGGACGATGAGACCTTGTGATACAATAGGAAGCATGTGACGATCTCTGGAAAGATTAACAGTCTCTAGCTCCCAACTCAGAACTGGCAAATCAGACTCGGCCGATGAAGAAGAATATTTAGTTCGTCGCCATGAAGGGGTCGACGATCGGATTTTTACGATGGTAAGAAAAGTGGTTTGTTAAGACTTGTGAAGCTTTTCGATTTTATAAATAAAGAAAAAATAAACAAAGTTGATGCGAAGATTATAGAGAGATTGGGACTAAGGATCTCACTATTTACCTATATCAAGTGATTTAAATTCACTAATTATAATCATGCAATTTACACGTTTAAGTTGATTCTAAATTAACAGTAGATTTTTCGGAAATAACAATTGTTAATCCAAAGCATGGGACATCAAAACCTTAGGCTCAACATGCTCCATCAATAATGAACACAATTGTGTAACAAAAAATCGTAAAATCAATTTTAATCTAGGCAAATAATCATAAATAAGATTGCGCAAATTAAATAATTAAAAAATACCATTTTTGTGTTGCCAAAATAGCTTCCTCTGTCGCCCCAACGATTAGATTTAGCTCATTATGTTGGAAAATCTCTCAAAATATTAATTTATTGCTCAAAGTGTACAACCGATGAGAAGGAGAGAAAATGGTGAAAACCGGAAATTTAGAACGATTATATTCGTTGCAAATATCACTGTTACATAAAACGATAAAAAAAATGCGTTGCAGTTACTGTTGGTCTGTCGCTAAAATATTGTTGCAAATTATATGAAAATATGACAGTTTTTTACGACTGTCTTTGGCAGCACTTTGTTCTTTGTGTTTTTCAGTTATCACCGGCAACAAAATTTTCTGAAAATCGATAATTCTTCACTCTGCTCTCTCCCAAACTCTCTCTGTTCGAATCTAGTACTCCCATCTACCTATTTATACACAACAAGACTAAGAATCTCCCCTAATAACTCCCAAAATCTCCGTAATAAATAAAATAAATCTTCACGGGAGTTATTGCTTCTTAACGTGTTTGTTGGTGTCAACACACTCCCAACATGTTGATTTCATACCTCAGCTGACGTTGAACACGTTGTAGCTTCACGCCAACCTTCCAAAAATAGTAAAAAATCCTGAGATATCTTTAACTGAAATACACGTTGTTAGAGCATTGCTTGGTTGAACCCACCAAGCGTTGGTATGTCAAGTTTGGTTGTCATATTTTTGTATCAAAACTCAATTAGGGTCGCTTGAATAAATGTACTAGAGTCAACTTCGTTTAGGTTAGACTAGAAATTTTAGGAATGTTGAGACATATAAGTTTTACCTTGAAGAACGTAAAGACGTATCGACTACAATGAAGACATCATCCTTCCATTCGAGGTTACTGATACTGACCTGACTTGTTTCCATTCCTATTGTTACTTTCAAGTCATGCGAGGTTATATTTAGTACTATAGTATTAGACTTGGTCATTTTATTATGATCAAAGTGTCAAGGAAGGATATTTAGTTATGAAGTATAACGTTTTTCTTTTGAACTTCGTAAATGTGACATCGGCATAATCTATGTAACTCGTTACTTGATTGTGTATTGGATATAGGTGTGATTTCATCCTAGGAAACTATGTTTCGTTACATATGTTTAAAGGAAGTACATACGAAACTTGTTTCGTAATCGAAATGAAATCAATACGTGTTTTGGTCCGGTTTTCTATGAAAATCTATTGGATGACCAATTCGAACCTAAGGTGGGAATTCTGATACAACCGATCTTAACTTATGTTGATAGTTATGGTAGAATAAATCCCTGCCTACTTTGGGATTCATGGTATAACCGATCCTAGCTTTTGTTAAGAGTCTTGGTAGAACCAATCCGTACCTATATTGGGATTCTTGGTAGAACCGATCCTAGATTTTGTTGGGAGTCAAGGTAGAAACGGTCCCCACCTATATTTCGATACTTGTTAAAACCTATCTTAAAATATATATGTTAGGAGTCATGGTAGAACCGGTCCCAAGAGCAAAACCGATTTTCAACATTCACATAGTACTTACGGTTTTGTGTAAGTTTGGAATGAGGCTTTGCTAAATAGGAATGTTCTAGATGTCGACATGATTTGTACATGTACATAATTTTTATCTTTAATTCTTCAAAGATATTCCGATCTCAAACCGAAATATTGAGAATCTTTTAAATAAGCTTTTCGAATTATATGTTTTTGATTTTCCAGCAATCAAAACATATCTATTGAAAAGCTATAATAATTAAGTGCTAAACTAATATTGGATAGTTTCTAAAGAGATATTTCAGAATTACAGGTTGGATATTAGTTGGAAATATGAAAACCGAAATTAGGTACTTATTGCATATCTTGAGAATCTTTCGGTTTTGGAATTTCCTTGTTATCCAAACAAGCTTGGTCTATAAATAGTTAAGTTTTCATTTATTGCAAACTATCCTAAGAGTCATGCAAACTTCATTCGTGTTATTTTTGGTGGAGCCGACTATAGGAAACTACCGCAATTAGGCGAAATCTCTTAAGTCCTCTCATTTAAAAACTTATGTCGGATCAAGAAGCTCTATGAGTATCGTTGGAGGGAAACTAGATAATTGCATTGTTATTTTAGTTTTCGATTAATGATTTGATTGGCTAATGGTTGTTGAAACTTTGATTGCACCTAGTTTGATTATTCTTGAGAGCCTTCTCTTCTAACATAAGGTCACTCAAACTATATCAAAGTATTGGTGGGATCTTCAAACTGTTTTTAGATCTAAAGACATCTTGTGATCATCCATTGTTAACGTACTCCATTCTGTGTGTGATTGATCATAAGTAGAATCAAGTTTGTGGTGTGCAGGTACAACAGAAGGCAAATGAAGATTTGAAGACAAAAAGATTTTTATGATTTGTTTTCGCATCTCATGATATTTGTGCACACATCTTGATCGGCTGGGATCTGACTAAGATCTAATTTATCTCTGATATATTTTATCATATGGTCGTTTATATCGGCAACTATCATTTGGTGGTATTCTTCAGTATCCGGATCTGATAGTTGTGAATCTAGATCTGATTATTTCGGATTTGGATTGATCTTACCCGACAAAGAAATTTACAATTTTAAAAGGAAGAGACTTTGTCAAAACTCAACATATCTTTGCTTAAAATATTATAGGAGTAGTTACCAAAAATCATTGTTCCTTTACTGTTTGGAAGACGATCAAAATGAGTTGTGTTAGAGCATTGCTCGGTCGAACTCGCAAGCGTTGCTATCTCGAGCTTGTTTGTCAAGTTTAGTTTCCAAAACTATAAGTCTTGATTTCTAGTCTACTTATATCTAAGTCTCGGATTAGGATAGTAATTGTAGTTGAGCTTTAGACTCCACGACGTTTATCAAATGAAGACGAAGAACTACTCAAGGAACTTGTGGAACTTCATCGACTAAAAGGTATGTGGATACTTGAACTTATCTATCACTCAAAAGTCTATCTATTTTATATCATATTTTAAGACAAAAGTCGTATTACTATATAGACTTCAATTATACACATTTGCCATTTCGATCCGGTTGGTAAGCTTTCGCTTTGGCCACGTTCATCTTTACTCGTGACGAAAGCCATGTTGATTATTTAAATAACTTGAAAATCGCTTTGATGAAAATAATTTGTGGATAATGACTATTTTAACATCCTTTAAGAAAGTTTCAATGATTGAAATGAGAGTTTAGAACAAGTAACCATGTTTGGATATAAACATAGTGTGTTCTCACATTTGTGTAAAAGTCCAAAACCGGGAACCTAAAGTATGTGTACCTGTACGCCTACCGGTGGTTGTTGGAAATCTGGGCAAGTATGCGTACCCGTACGCATACTAGCGGAAGTTTCACGTCCGTGAATTTCTGCTGGAGTTTGGAAGTGTGAATTGGTACGCGTACTGGTGTAACCAAACTCGGTCCGGCTACTTAGGTATGCGTACCCGTTTGCATACTTAAGTAGGTTACTTTCTAAAATTGGTTTGTTCATGAACTAAAACATTTATATAATAAGAAATGCAATCTTTGCAAACCGTAGCTATAATGTTCATGATTTGATTCGAGTGAATCAAAATCGATTTTGCTTCGATTTTGTCTTGTATACTTCTATGAGATCTAAGCAATTGAAAAACTCTCTAACTAGTTCATTTGAGTCATTTGAACAGGTTATGGTGAAGATGAATAAGGTTGATATGAAAGTGTTCATATGAAGGTGCATTTCATTTGTGTATAACAAGCTATGTTCGATCTAACGGTTGAAAGATATTAGCTTGAATCTAATCAGGTTTTCATCTAACGGTGAATATTGAATGTTTTGTTACCAAGGTAACTTAAATTGAAAACCCTGATTTGAAATCTATATAAAGGAGAACTCTAACAACTGGGAAACCTAATCCTCACACCTCCTGTGTGATACTAGTTATATAAGCCAGAGTCGATTCTCCTTTAACCTTAGGTTTTTCACGAAACCCTGTAGGTTAACGACTTGAAGACTTCATTGGGATTGTGAAGCCAGACCAAACTATTTTCTCCGTAGTTGCGTGATCTGATCTTGATGTTTTCTATCGTGTGTGAGTACAATCGTAAGATTGGCTTGAGATTTATATCTCCGATAGGAAAGATAGAAAAGTAGTCACAAGCACCTTCGTCTTATCGTTTGTGATTCCACAATATCTTGTTTCGTTAATCGATTAAGATTATCGTGAGTGATTGATAATACTAGGATGTTCTTCGGGAATATAAGTCCGGTTATCAATTGGTTCCTGTTCACCATGATTTATCAAAAGACGGAACAAAACCCCGTAGGTATATCTGTGGGAGACAGATTTATCTATTCAATAGACTTTTTTGTGTGAGACAGATTTATTTATCAAGTCTTCGACTTTGGGTCATAACAACTCTTAGTTGTGGGTGAGATCAACTAAGGGAATCAAGTGTGTAGTATCCTGCTGGGATCAGAGACGCAAGGAGCGAAAATGTACCTTGAATCAGTGTGAGATCTATTAGGATTCAACTACAGTCCAGACCGAAGTTAGCTTTGTAGTGGGCTAGTGTATGTAGCGGCTTAATAAAGTGTAGTGCTCAAATCTGGACTAGGTCCCGAGGTTTTTCTGCATTTGCGGTTTCCTCGTTAACAAAACTTATGGTGTCTGTGTTATTTCTTTTCCGCATTATATTTTGTTATATAATTGAAATATCACAGGCTGTGCGTTGTATCGATCAATTGGTAAATCCAACCTTTGGTTGTTGATTGAAATTGATTGACCCTTGAACATTGGTTTTTGGTACCGTTCAAGTTATTTCTCTTATATTCAATCAGGCTCGCAAATTCTTATTTGTTTGATTGCGGATTGAATTGGAAGATTGAGATATAACTCTTTGATATACTTTTCTTAAGATTGAGTCTAATTGTCTAGTTTATTCTCTTGAAAGTATATTGGAGTTAGTCCATACAGATTGCTAAGCGGAATATTGGGTGAGGTTGTTAGACCCCCGGTTTTTCAATTGGTATCAGAGCAGGAAAACACGTTCAAGACCTTATAAGTCTGTGTTTGTAGCGATCTGAATCTATAGACATAAGTGTTATCTTAATAAACATACCACCAGTGTTCGATGGCTCGAATTACTTATGGTGGAAAATTGTGATGCGTCATGGGTTTACGTGGTTAATGGCTATAGTCCTCCGGTTGTTACAATAGGCACTGTAACGGTTCCAAAGGATATTGGAGATTATGATGATGCCGAAAGATTCTTGATGCGAAGAAAAATTCTGACGGATTGAATGCAATCATCCATGCCATAACCCCATATCTTCAGCATCATGTGACTACTTGCACAAAGTCTAAAGATGTTTGGGATATCTTAGAAACCGTATTTGAAGGGAATACCTGTGAAAAGGAAGCTATGCTTCAAAACCTAAATTCTGATTGGGAAAACATTTGTATGGCAGATGAAGATTCATTTGATGAGTTTAATCACAAAGTTCCTGAAATTGTTAATGCGTATTTTGCATTGGGTAAGACTATTCCTGAAAAGGACATTGCGATGAAGATTCTCAAATCTCTGCCATCTAGATACGATTCTAAGAAACACGTCATCGTTGAAGGAAATAACCTTGATGTGCTTTCCATAAATACTCTTGTTGGGAAGTTAAAGATCTTTGATCATGAGCATATATCCAAATCGGGAAAGGATATGCTTTCAAGGCACAAAAGAATACTAAATTGCTTGATAAAAGTAAAAGTGTTGGCATCTCCGATGATGATCTTTCTGAGAATGATTCTTCAGATGAAGATCTTGAAAAGTCAGTCTCATTGATCACAAGGCATTTTAGAGATCTTCTTTTGAAGATAAGTAAATGGTTCACTAGAGACAAACCTAATTCATCAGTTAAACCCCATAGTCATATTCTTCCTAAAAACAGGGATACTGACGATACTGATGATGAGGATATGCCACATTGCTTCAAATATAAATGTTTTGGTCATTTTACAAATGAGTATCCAAATCGTATAAAGTACATTGGAAACAAAGTTCTTGCTGCAACTCTTGATGAAATGTTTGACCATTATGATTCTAATGAAGACGAAAAATCAAATGTTGCACTCTTCTGTGCAAAAAACGGTTTTTATAACTGTAGAAATATGTTCATCAACCTCGATATTCTTCCAGAATAAACTTTGAAAACATTGGAGGATAAAATGGATTTATCTTTACTCTCTGGAAACTCTGTTTTTAATTTTGCAGGTTCTGCAGTTTGTCTAGCAGCCTGCACAGATGAGATGTATAAACCTTCCTCCAGTTTGACATGTTCTTATTGTACTCTCAAAGGTCATGAGTTATCGAAATTTTTCAAGTACAAACATAAGATAAGATATGTCAACAAACTTCAACGAAGAGCAAACCGATTAGCTAACAATCTCAAACTTGTTCAAAAATCGACTGAGGTATGTAATCTTAGCTCCTCTTCAAAGAAGTTAATATCCAAAGATGTGTCTAGAGAATTAAGAAAAAGATATTGGTCGGAACAGTCTGGGAAACAGAGAACTAGGAATTCCATTCAATAAAGGTATGGTGGACATATTGTTGTTCACCCGAGCACAAAGTAATTGTGTTGGTTAAGTGTCTTGTCTCACGAGCCTGGTTCAAAAGAGACAAGAGTTGGCACTCCACGGGATTTAGAAAAAAATGGTCTTTTTTGGTTTTGTTGTTGATTTTTTTTGGAATTTTTCCATCTTTTCATATTTTATTGATATTGAAAGGACTCTTCTCCATTTTATCATTAAAAATGGGTTAAAATAGACAATTCTACCTTTTTTAGGGTAAGAGTTGTGCGTACGTGAATCCTTTAAGTGTATAAATATTCTGTAACCCTACATTCTTTTTTCCTTCCCTAGAAACTCTTTTATCACAAGTTTGCTTGTAGAGCTTGTTCTGAGAATTTCCTCTCACAAACCCATATTGTTATGGAGACTCCAAGCATCATAAATTCTGATTGAAAAGATGTTAATATGATTGTTAAGCCATCAATCATGAAGAAAAAATATATTCCTCTTGTTCACTCAAACTTGAAAAGAAAAAGGAGGAATGTGAGAAAACCAAGAGTTGTCCCTTCAAATCTTCAGAAATTTTCTGGTGTTCTTGAAGAATCGAAGGAATTGATAAAGGAAGTGCAACAAATAAGGCTTTTGCGTTTAGGACTCTTGAGATTCAGAAGGCCCTGGTTCGGCATCAGTCAAGAAGGTTTGTTGATATCAGCTTCTATCTTTATGAACCTTATGTCCCAATGGTTGTTAACGATAAGGAGTTCGGGGATGATAAAGAATTTTTCAAAGGTCTTAATATCTAGGAAACTTCTTGTGAGAATTTATTCTTGTGTCTTAATAAGGATAACTAGGGTTTGAAATAACAATTATTGTGAGTACACATAGCTACTTCCAACGATTTCATCTTGCAATTTTTTTAGATTTATGTATTTAAATTCTAAAGTTTATTTGGAAGATGATTTTGTAGTATAAATCTATATGGTTTCAAATATTGCAACTTGTTATGGGATATGTGTGTTTGCATCCGTGAACTATGATTGTCCCATACATGGTCAAAAGTTAAGTCTTTTATATGTCATTATGCAAGTATTGATAAAAGATTGAATGAAATTTTGACAAACAAAAGTTAAGCCTATTATGTCATTATGCAAATATTGATGGAAGATAGGATGAACTTTTGTTTACAAAGATTGAGTCTATTATATGTCACTGTGCAAATAGTGATGAAAAATATAATGAATCTTTGTTTATTCCGCGGTATTGATCTTCCATGATCCATATCTTTATGAAAATACTGTGTGGTTCCGTAAGTTCTCTTATATGAGCATTTCCGATTAAATTAATATATCATGGGTTCTCTTGTGGTTAAATTAATTGAGATTTTTGGATACAAATTTCATGGTTCATGTGATTTGTTAATGTCTAAAGAGATCC
This sequence comes from Papaver somniferum, assembly GCF_003573695.1. Classification (NCBI taxonomy): domain Eukaryota; kingdom Viridiplantae; phylum Streptophyta; class Magnoliopsida; order Ranunculales; family Papaveraceae; genus Papaver; species Papaver somniferum. Next base: position 118,701,832 of record NC_039361.1, on the reverse strand, counting down.
TTCTTTTCGTGTGAAAGTAAGGTCGCTCTTGTTGTACTTTCGGGAATGAAATTTTATGGGGGAGAGTTCTTAATTGAACTTGTACTTAATTGCCAAATCTTTGTGGGGAGTGCGGCTGTGGAATATTATAGGGGTTATCTTGTATCTTTATAAACTCCTTGATGAATGCATTTAGTCTCGGCTATATGATTTCATATAAAAAAGTTGATATGTGCTTTTCTTTTGGTCATGAAGTATCTCTATGGAAATTTCATTAGGATCCCACTAATTTTCGTACCTTTGCCAATTTTATTGACAAAAAGGGAGAGAATTAATGTGTAGTTCACACTACAAATACATATGGTTTACGGATCATTATGTAAGGGGGAGTGGTTTTCATGTGAGATGAAGTATTGACTAAGGGGGAGTGATACATATCATCATAGTATTGTTGTCAAAGTTGTGATACAATTGAACTTTGATGCTGTGTAATAATACTATGACATTGTATAACAATGATTGAGAGTTATTGTTTTCTCATTGTTATAGCTACGGATCTTCCATAACAATGATGCTGAACTGAACATCTGTAAAATCATTGGAGTACTTGGAAGTGACGAAGATTTCGAGTAATGTTGAAGAACCAAGGAGATCAAGCATTTGAATGAGAAGCTACAAAGTTTATTTATTTTGTATTCCAAATGTATTGATAGTTTTGTCACAAAAATTGACAAAAGGGGGAGATAGTTCGAGCATTGCTCGGTCGAACTCGCAACCGTTGCTATCTCAAGCTTGTTTGTCAAGTTTGGTTGCCAAAACTATAAGTCTTGCTTTCTAGTCTACTGATAGTTAAGTCTCGGATTAGGATAGTAATTGTAGTTGAGCTTTGGACTCCACGACTTTATCAAATGAAGACGAAGAACTACTCAAGGAACTGGTGAAACTTCATCGACTAAAAGGTATGTGGATACTTGAACTTATCTATCACTCAAAAGTCTATCTATTCTATCATATTTTGAGACAAAAGTCGTATTGTTATATAGACTTTAATTATACACATTTGTTATTTCGAGCCAAGTTTATCTCGCTTATCTATTTCTCGAAATATGTGTTGGTAAGATTTCGCTTTGGCCAAGTTCATCTTTACTCGTGGCGAAAGCCATGGAGAAATCGGCTCGAAAAGTAATAAAGACACCCCATTTTTGGATAAAGGCAACCCCAGAAGCATGTTGAAAAAGCCCCAGAAAACTTGTTAAATAACATCCAAGGAATTTGCTAAGAAACACACACAGATTGCTAAGGGGCACCCCAATTACTATCGCCACCCTCAACAGACTGGTTAAGGGGTAACCTTCTTTCCCATTTTGAATTCTATTTTTGGCGAGAAATAGTGTTGCAGCAAGAACAGTTTTAGGGTTTAAATGTTGAGGGAGTTTGAAGGAGATTTAATCGCCAAGTCAAGTTGGAATGAGCTCGATTTAGCTAAACAGGGTTGATACAGTTGTTTGGATCCACCAGATTGGGTTGTATTATGGATTCGAAACATAACAGGGAGATATATATTTACGGGAGTTTCAGGCGAGATTCAGAGGGGTTTTAGTCGAATTAAATTGTTGGATTGGACAGGGATTGGAATGTCATGGTAAAACAGGCCTGGTATTGGAGTTCAAATTGATTAACTTGGGATGAATCATCGATGGGAGCGAAACAGGGGACGTGTATCACCGGAAGAGGTAAAATACGAGTTTTCTTGTGTTTGTGTATGGATGAGACGAGATGGGAGAGTTTGAGCTAGAGTTTGATGCGTGGAAGAGTTAAAAAAAGGAATATAGACAATCTAAAGATGCGTGCAGAGACAAATCACACCCATGGCCGGCTGGAATACAGAAGTTTTTCACCAAAAAAGGAAATAAGGTATTCAGAGTAATTTCAAGAGATTTCTTGTCGATGTTGAATATAAAAAGGGTCCTTGGGAGACAGAGAAGGGATACAGAGAGTTAGGGGAGTCTAGGTAGCAGAGAATCGAGAGTTACCAAACCTCTCTGCTGCTGCCATTGAAGAGGAAGGACGAAGAACATTTAGCTCACCAGAACAGTCGCAAAAGTAGTCTTATATTCATCCACAGAAACAGTTTATCATTGCATAATAATTAGTGAAAGACTTTTTGTAGTTATCATTAGTAGTTGTGGTGGATAACTACCTTTAGCGACTGAAATCGTTGTAAGCATATTTACATCTTTTGAATACAATGATTAATCGATTTTTCTCCAACTTTCGATTCATGGGTTGCTAAATATAATTTCTAGGGTTGAGGAGGAAACTACTTTTGACATGTAATTTTTAGTATTTTTTTTCTTTAGTTATTACTCTACAATTAGTTTTAATTGTCTAAAAGTTTTCTCTTCTTTAAATGCTTCATAATAACTGTTTTGGATCGTCTTCGGCGGTCGATCTTTTATAAGCGAAGGAAAACTAGGCCTTAGATTATCGACTTAGTCGCATTGATGTTTCATTAACGATGAATTTTCAAAGGCATGATATTGGGTTCAAAATGGTCTTGTGTAGATTTGAGAGTAGATTAAAGAAAATAATTATTGAATTTACAACCGTTAGAAGTAGTGAAATCCGAAATCCTAGACCTCTCTCTCTTCATCTTGTTACGCTATTTTATTTTTAGTATTTTCATTTATTAAGTCTAAAATCAAATCTTCAAAAAAAAAAGTCTGAGCGAACGATACTCTACTTAACACTTGTAAAACTACATCACGATCATCATACAAAGACGAATAACTACTCAAGGAACCGGTGGAACTTCATCGACTAAAAGTTATGTGGAGACTTGAACTTATCTATCACTCAAAAGTCTATCTACTCTATCTCCTATCTTGAGACAAAAGTCGTATTGCTATATAGACTATGATTATACACATTTCCTATTTCGAGCCGAGTTTATCTCGCTTATCTATTTATCGAAATATGTGTTGGTAAGCTTTCGCTTTGGCCAAGTTCATCTTTACTAGTGCAAAAAGTCATATTAGTTTCAATTACTTGAAAATCGCTTTAACGAAAAATAGCTTGTGAACAACAACTATATAACGTCCTATAAGAATGTTTCAATGATTGAAATGAGAGTTTAGAATATAACCTTGAAAGGATATAAACATTGTGTGATAACTCATACGTGTGTAAGTCCTTATTCCTCGAACCAAAGTATGCGTACTTTGCTGCTCAGGAAAACCGGAACTGAAGTCCGCGTACCAGTACGCGCACTGTCGGAAGTTTCCCGTGAATTTTTGCTAGAGTTTGTGAACTGAAAACAAACTTATTCAGGGTACTTAAGTCCGCGTACCCGTATGCGTACTTAAGTGGGTTAGCTTCTAAAAATGATTACTAACGAATGCATACTTGCAAACCGTGGATATAAAGTTCATGAATTGATTCGAGTGAATCAAATCGTTTTTGCTTCGATTGTGTCTTATATACTTCTATGAGACCTAAGAAATTGAACAACTCTCTAACTAGTTCGCTCAAGTCATTTGAACTAGTTATGGTTAAGATGAATATGGTTGATATTAAAGTGCTCATATGGCTAACCATTTAGTTAACCACTGTTGAACCAACTAAATGTACATGTTTGGGTACGGTTACACAAACCTAAATAAACGTGCATTTCATTTGTGTGTAACAAGCTAAGTTCGATCTAACGGTTGAAAGATATTAGTTTGAATCTAATCAAATTTTCATCTAACGGTGAATATTGAATGCTTTGTTACTAAGCTAACATTAATTGCAAACCCTGATTTGAAAGATTATATAAAGGAGAACTCTAGCAACTGGGAAACCTAATCCCCACACCTCCTATGTGATAATAGTTGTATTAGCTAGAGTCGATTCTCCTTTAACCTTAGGTTTATATCGAGACCCTGTAGGTTAACGACTTGAAGACTTCATTGGGATTGTGAAGCCAGACCCGACTATTTTCTCTTTAGTTGCGTGATCTGATCTTACTGTTTCAATCGTATTTGAGTACGATCGTAAGATTGGCTTGAGATTAATCTCTCTGATAGGCAAGATATAAAAGTAGTCACAAACACCTTCGTCTCATCGTTTGTGATTCCACAATATCTTGTTTCGCTAGTCGATTAAGATTATTTTGAGGTGATTGATAATTATAGGCTGTTCTTCGGGAATATAATTCCGATTATCAATTGGTTCCTGTTCACCTTGATTTATCAAAAGACGGAACAAAAACTCGTAGGTATTTTTATGGGAGAAAGATTTATCTATTACCTGTTGACGGTGGTTTTTAGTTCAAGGCTAAATTTTTAAAACCCTGCATTTAATGTGCCGTATCTCTGCAAAGAAACAGAGCCATGTAAAAGTGATGAGTGTTCAACCTCTTCACTGGCGCATTTATTGAGCCACATATATTCACATGAAAGTTATCAAGAATGGTGCATGTAGCAACAATCCCACATGTTCTGTAAATTTTGGCACCTTGCATGTATTATTCAGTTAATATAAGTTTCTTTGAATGCTTTCTGTGCTATGTTCCCTGGCTGAACCCTTAATGTTGATATGGCATGACAATTAGTGTTCACTCACAGCAGAGTAGCACGAATTTCCAAGTATCAAGGTTAAGGTCCTTGCATAAAGTATTCAATCGGAAAGCATACTACTCTCTGGCAATGAACTTAAAGAACTTTGTGTCAACACGTAGAATTCAATCAATTTTGTGATAATTCGCAAAATTCATATATTACCCTGACTAATTTACATAAATTAGGGTTTTGCGCCCTGCGCAGTATAATAGACCTCGCATGTCAAAATTAAGCCTGGGCAAACTACGCAATTAATCCTCCATGGATTAGTAGGTGCAAAATCCTACCCATAATCAGAAAACAAAGAATAAAAGGAGCCGCGGAATAGGAGTAACAACAAAAGGAGGTGTGGACATTCCATAGGCCAGCCGGCGCCAGTTGCAAGTTCCCACACCCCATGCTTCTCTAACCGGCCCCTATTCTCGCCACATGCACATGAGTTGTGGCTGGGCCCATACTTGCCGGCCCTATTTCTCATCGACCAATAAGGTCGCTCTAAATCCGCCACACGCACACTGGAAGTGTGGCCACACATATGCTTGTCCGCCCTCTTTTAATCGACCAATCAGGTCGCTCCAAACCTACCACAGTATCAAAAGAGGCAAAGCTGCGCCAGATAATCGCTTTCCGAAGTTGCGCTAATGCGCTAATTGGCATGCCAAACGTGCCATTCCGCTCCGGTATATTAGTGACATGCCGAACATGCCATGCCTCGCCAAAACACTAATCGGCATGCCAAACATGACAAACATGCCACTTTGCCTCAGAAGCATGCCGAATGTGGCAACTTACCATAAATAGCGCACCAATGTGCTAACCCATTTCTTGTTCGTGGCCAAACGCCATAACATGTTCCAATTAGGGTATTCCAAACACGGCTCTATCTTAGTGGCGTTAGCCGTAACCCTAATTTCCAGTCGTAACCCAATTACACCACTTTGGCCCTATAACATGCCATGAGCCATGTGGGACCCGCCAAACCCTTGAAATGGCGCCATTCTATAACCACCCGTGGCCATCCTTGCGCATGTGGTTATTCCCATGTTATGGCCTGCCATAATTCCTTTAATGTGGCCATGTCACCGATTGCATAAAGTACCACCATGCCACGACCATGCCACACGCACTAATTAGGGTTTCGACATGCCAAACCCTAATATAACTAAATTTGCTACGCTGACTAAGTCAGGTAATTCTCCTAAGGCCTTAAAGTTTGATGTAACAACAGGGCCAATGTTACCGGAGTCGTATTTGGGTCTAACACCAATATGCAAAAATAGCTGCCATGGATATGCTTGGCGCCACTGGCATGTCGCTATATGCCACTACGCCATTGACATGTGCCGATGATGCCACTGTGCTACCATCAGGAACCAACAGAATGTGGCCATAATCAATGGACACCCTTTCTCATAATTTACGATCTCAGCCGTCTAAATTCGCCACAAAATTGACGGGCATGTGGCAAGTTTTGGGCGACCAACCAAGACAAGATAAATAGCATCACATGCTATTCTCCAGTGGCAAGTCTCCTAACTTTGAATTCCCACACATAGCAACCCGCTACACGTTTTCCATGAAAACACTCGGGACATCAAATATGTCACAAACTGGGGGATGCTCATCAGGGTATTAGTCCAGCGGTTTACAGCGTGCGGCGCACAACACTCCCATTATAAGAAAGTGTCAGAAAGCAGGGCAGTTAGTGGCGGTAAGAAATAGTAGGTGTAACTAACGAGTTTCCTACATGGTGGGAACGTGGTCTCTGTCCTTTACACATGATCCCACTTCTCCATTACTCAATCATTCCCACTTTCTACGAGATCAGGGTGCGTTCAATATGACTTGTTTAAACAGGTTTTACCTATTTCCACAAAACAACAAGTTTTGGTGAGAACAACAACACAATATCCATAAAAATACCAAAGAACTGATAGCTTTCATTCTGCAAGCCAGTTCCAAATTTTGATACAAGTCATAAAATAGCCACACCTTCAGAATTAACCATTCTGGTCTTAACACCTTCTTCGCTTCCCTCCCTAAGACCAACCCTTCTCCTTCATTTTGTGACCGAAGCAAGACTGGAACGGCCATTTCTTGGTTTAGGCCAGGAAACGACAGATTGATCTCTCGAATCTAAAGTACTCCCGTGCAGTGAATTTGTTTTAAGTTTAGATTTGTTTCTCATCCACATACCCAAATTTACCAAAACCAGCAGAAATAGTTTTTACCCATAAACAACTGGCGACCACAGTGGGAGATTAATCTCTCGGTTGCAAAATCAATTTTCAATTTTCAGTTTCATTTTTTTTCAATCTCAATTTCAAGATGGTAGAACTCAGATCCAGATCAGCAACAAGCCCTGATGCCACCAACGCTGAGAACGTCCTTGGTATCAACGTCCCTTCTAGTGGCATCAATTTACCACCTGTCAGCATGACCAAAACCAGCGGCGCAGGAAACGTTACCTCAGGTGTTACACCTCCGATCACCAGAGCCAGAGCCGCTGCAGCCACCCCCAACATTTCTTCAAGCATGACGCCCCCAGTTGTCACTAGAGCTGCCGCCACTCCACCATCGGGACGAGAAACTGGAGGAACCAGAGGAGGCCAACCCCCTATTACCATTGCTGATTTGATGGAAAGACATGAAGTTCTTTCTGAGGCTCAGACGGACATGGATTCAACTCATAAGGAGGTACTCACTTTCCTCAAGACGCTAACGGAGCGGCTACCGCAGGAACCACGCCAACCAGAGCCAATGAGGAGCACTTTTAATACCCCTGGCGCCAGTACCTCAGCAGGGCACACCCTTGTAGCTGAAGAAGCCCGCCCATTGGAGAGGAATCAGCCATCCAATTTCATCACACGTGAAGATTTGGAACGACTTCTCCGAAATCGAGACAGAGAAAACCCAGTGGACATGCACCAGCATCAACCTCTGTATCCTCCTGATGTGCAAATATTCTTCTTCTCAATTCTCCCTTTATAACGGCACTGGTAATGCACGTGAACATATCTCTCGATTTTTAGAATTCTTGGGTGAGAACGAATACAATCATGTTCTCCGCTTGAAAGAATTTTCAAAGTCACTCACTGGAAGAGCGTACACCTGGTACAACAACATTGCACCAAACAACATATCCAACTGGTGTGAGATGGTTGCAGCTTTCTACAATAAGTATTTCTTTGTGTCTGAGCAAATCACCTTTTCAGACTTAGGAAGGATGTTCCAACGAAACAATGAACATCTAAATGATTACGCCAAAAGATTCAGAATTTAGGCACTAGATTGTCATGACCCAAACGTGACTGAGCAACAATTGGTGGAGTCCTGCATCAATGGCATGGTTCCCATTTACCGCGCCTTATTGGAGAATATACGCTTCCAGACATTCTCTGAACTTTATGAAGCCTCTAAGCGGTCGGCCACAACAGCACCGGCATTGTTAGAAAGAACTTGTCCGGCCAAGAGTGAAGACGCACGCAAAACTCGAGGAAACAGACGCCTCATCAACAAGCAATATAGCACTGTCCCCTCTGTAAGCGTGGTGGGTGAAGGAGGAAAAAGGAAAGCTCCACCTCGAAAGGCCGCGCCTAAAGCTCCTGTACAACACCAAGAAGCTGGAGAAGCTGCCATGGATTTTTCATTTCCAATCGAGGAGGTAATTGAACTCTTGGAAGCATGGATTCAAGATGATGCCATCAAGCTTCCTCATGTCAGACGCCCGCCAACCGAAGAGGAAATGGCAAATCCCAAGTATTGTCATTACCACAGGTTCGTCCATCACCCGACCAATGAATGCAATAGATTGAAACGCATCTTCAAGGTATGGGAACTTCAACTGGGCAATGAGGGAGTGGGTACTCCGTTCACAAAACTGTGCAGTCCATGATGCAACGTGTATGCAAAATCCTTTATTTCTCCAAGGTGCAGCGTCAAGACATATTTGCAGCCCTCAATCGCGTTGTGTCGGGAAAACGGCTTTTCTCTGTCGAAGAAGCCATCCCTAAATCCGGATCTTTCTTGGGAAACACTGTTGGAAAGTGCAACTGGGGACTGCTGACCACTGCTCACCTAAAGGATGTCGAGTTCGATAACACACTAATCGACGCGACCTCCGACTTCAACATTGTTACCGTCAAAACTTTGATATCTGCAGGGGTTTCAAAGCAAGAGGCTACTCACTCCCCAATTGTGGTCAAAAACCCAGAAGGAGAAGCAATGAATGCTCACAGCTACATCAATCTCGAAATCAAGGTGGGAGATGCTTTAACACACGGCAAATTCCATATTGTCAAAGAATGCCCAAATTATGACATGATTCTGGGGCGCTCGTGGGTACATAAAAATAAATCAAAATTAGGAGTGTGCCCTCTGCCAGTGTCAATACCTGAGAGGATTTGCAACAAGCCATCCAACCCTGAAGATTATCTGTTGTCGTACCAGCAACTTGCCAATGTGACGCAATTACCTGGAGAGAGCCCATCAACATACATTCGAAGGTTTAGAACCCAAGTAAGTCTTATTGAACAACCCTTTCTGCAACCAGTCACTCCTCTTTCCGCCAAGGCTCGGGGACTCGCCCCGATCAACGACCCAGCCGCCACTGGGAGATGTGAATGGGGGGGGGGGGGGGGTGGTCCTTTCAAGTGCTTTGTCAAAAATTTAGAAGTTGTCTCAGTCAAAGATAACGGGCTCAAGAATCAATTGGTTGTAAAATGCCCAAACCCATTTCAAATTGGAGATATGGTAGTCAAAGTGACCTCGTTTCAAGTTGGAGATGTAACAGTGAAGGTAACCGCTCAACCTGATTCGCCTACAGAAAGGGAAGACGAGACATACCTGGTGGCATATGTTATCTTAGGTGGTTACTCCAAACTCATCAATGCCGACAAATTGGAAGGCGTGATAATTCACTAACGATGGCTCAATCCCTTCAATACCTAAAACGTTGTGCTACCTTTTTCTCCAGCGTTTTCCTTTTAGTATTTCCTTCAGCAATTTCCCTTTTCATTCGATATTTGTAATTCCTCTAAAAATGATTGCACTGCTTGCATTCATAATTAGGGTTTCAATTTCAATTAAGAGCATCTTTCCTTAAAAATAAGTTTTCCTGAATCATCTCAAAGGAAAAATACCAAGTAAATCCAAACCCTCACAGAGCCATTACCCATCAATTAGAAACCAATTTTTTTATCAAACCCTACAAGAAATATCTTATTCAAAAAAAATACTGAAGAAGGGAATATGCAAGGAAGAAGATCATCAAGTGACGGCACAGACACCTTCCTTCAAGAACATATGGCTTCAACTTCCGCCCATCGAGGTTTCTCTACTCCTCACGACGTGCTTCCCAGCTTGTGACGGCTCACATTTCTGCATACCTAGGCGGCATGTCACGGACGTCCGGTATAATTTGCAAGGGAAGATCCAATAAAAGGTTGGTCAAATCCTTAACTATTGCCACTGTTTTTCCCTGTTTTGAGTTACTGTTGCCAACGGCATGCGGGGCATTGCTATGGAAGTATCTAAACGGAGAGAATATGACACACCTACTAGCATTATTACTGCGCTATTTATGTGATTTGGCTTCCCATCTGCTAAATCGCTCTGGAGGAATGGAAGAACTTATTTTTCGCAAAAGGGATTTTGGGATTCTTTCGGGGATTTTATCCATTCACCCAATTAAAGATATGAAATTATCAAATCAACATAAATGAAAGAATATTACTCTGTGAAGCATGGATCCAGTCACACGAGCAAAAAAAAACCTTGAAGTATCAAAAACATCTACGAGCTACGAGAAGATTGTTTTCTCTACGGAAGAGAATCACAAAATAGGAAAACTAGTTGTCAATATCAACGCCAAGGTCAGCAGCGCCTCCACTAGGGTTCCTTTAAGCACCTGCTCCAGCATCCTCTCCGGCAGCAGACATCCCCTTTGGAAGTCGTTCCAGCATCTACCTCGGCATCCTCTCCGACGGATGCCTCAGCGTCTTCTCCAGTGGCTGCTTCAACAGCATCCTTAGTTGCTTCATACTCTCCATAAGCCGTTTCGTTTTCCTTCTCGCGGGCCGCACCGGCGTCTTTCTCAGGAACTGATTCAACAACTTCTTGAGGATACTCCGGTTCGTCAACATCAGAATCAAGGATTACAATACCGTTATGAACAGGGTAATCAAATTTACTCCCGCCTGGAGGTTTCTTATGTTCGACCCTGCGCCGCTTCAGCCGAGCTGCGAACCTTTTATCCCTGGCGCTAGGTTGCTGAGACGTTTTGACAGGTTGGCGTGCCTTAACACACTGGGATGCTTCATCATGTCTCCACTTTTCTTTCATATTGACCGAAGCCATGAAAGCTTGAGCACGCGTCCGAACAATGCGTAGATGAGAGAGAGGCATACCTTGTATGATCCGGCCAGCTTCACGAAATAAAGGATCGATTTTTTTCAATACTTCCTCATGTGCAGAAACCCTGGGTTTGTCAACTTCAAAGCTTTTCTCCGAAGAATCGGAAGAATGATCATCGTCAGGAGTTCCCACTATATACTGCAAAGAAGCATTATGCCTGCATCAACAACCTACGTGGTAAAAGAAGATGAAAGAGGAGCTACGAGAGTATGGAACAATACCTGGAAGAAAGATGAATGCAATTCTATGGTGATCTATATGAAAGAAAAGGCTTAAAGTGGTCTTTTATATCACGCAGATTGATGAAACCTGAGAGTGAAAACTCTTTTGCCTGCCGTATATTAAGGCTCTGGATATGGGATGTTAACTGGATTAGATATTTATCTATATGGGATAATTGACTTGTGTGGACTACTGATGGAAGGAAGTTCGCCGCTACGGAAGCAAATCAGATGAAGCAAGGAATGAAAGACGGACTACACCTTTTATGTGTGTAACACTTTTTGAATTCGAACAGAAGAAGGTTTCCTTTTGGGCCACTCCCAGAAGAATGCGTCTGGGCCTGCAGTATCAATGTTCCATGACACCAATTACCGTGGCCAAGCCAGCAGCGCCAGCGTCAACAGTCCATGTCCAAAGTCGCGGTGCCAGCATTAGCACTCAGTGCCCAAAATTGTAGCGTCGATGCCAACACCCTATGGCCAAGCCGGAAATACGCCAGACCGCCAACACAAGGATCCTATCATGCCTCCTGCCAAAGGTTAGTCGAATTTTTCCTGGCAATCTCTCCATGTATTTCCCTTTTGATTTTATCCTTGTCTATCACCATCTCATGCTTACCCGCAACAATGCTACTATTACGTGCTAAGCAAGGGACTTAATGTTGATGGTGGTTTTTAGTTCAAGGATAAATTTGTAAAACCCTGCATTTAATGTGTCGTCTCTCTGCAAAGAAACGGAGCCATGTAAAAGTGATGAGTGTTCAACCTCTTCACTGGCGCATTTATTGAGCCTCATATATTCACATGAAATTTATCCAGAATGGTGCTTGTAGCAACAATCCCAGATATTCTGTAAATTTTAGCACCTTGCATGTATTATTCAGTTAATATAAGTCTCTTTGAATGCTTTCTGTGCTATGTTCCCTGGCTGAACCCTTAATGTTGATATGGCATGACAATTAGTGTTCACTCACAGCAGAGTAGCACGAATTTCCAAGTATCAAGGTTAAGGTCCTTGCATAAAGTATTCAATCGGAAAGCATACTACTCTCTGGCAATGAACTTAAAGAACTTTGTGTCAACACATAGAATTCAATCAATTTTGTGATAATTCGCAAAATTCATATATTACCCTGACTAATTTACATAAATTAGGGTTTTGCGCCCTGCGCAGTATAATAGACCTCGCATGTCAAAATTAAGCCTGGGCAAACTAGGCAATTAATCCTCCATGGATTAGTAGGTGCAAAATCCTACCCATAATCAGAAAACAAAGAATAAAAGGAGCCGCGGAATAGGATTAACAACAAAAGGAGGTGTGGACATGCCACAGGCCAGCCAGCGCCAGTTGCAAGTGCCCACACCCCATGCTGCTCTAACCGGCCCCTATTCCCGCCACATGCACATGAGTTGTGGCTGGGACCATACTTGTCGGCCCTATTTCTCATCGACCAATCAGGTTGCTCTAAATCCGCCACACGCACACTGGAAGTGGGGCCACACCCATGCTTGGCCGACCCTCTTTTAATCGACCAATCAGGTCGCTCCAAACCTACCACAATATCAAAAGAGGCAAAGTTGCGCCAGATAATCGCTTTCCGAAGTTGCGCCAATGCGCTAATTGGCATGCCAAACATGCCAAACGTGCCATTCCGCTCCGGTATATTAGTGACATGCCGAACATGCCATGCCTTGCCAAAACACTAATCGGCATGCCAAACATGCCAAACGTGCCACTTTGCCACAAAATGTCGAACGTGGAAACTTACCATAAATAGCCGCCAATGTGCTAACCCATTTCTTGTTCGTGGCCAAACGCCAAAACATGTTCCAATTAGGGTATTGCAAACGCGGTTCTGCCTTAGTGGCGTTAGTCGTAACCCTAATTTCCAGTCGTGGCCCAATTACGCTACTTTGGCCCTATAACATGCATGAGCCATGTGGGACCCACCAAACCCTATAATGGCGCCATTCTATAACCACCCGTGGCCATCCTTGCGCCTGTAGTTACTCCCATGTTATGGCCTGCCATAACTCCTTTAATGTGGCCATGGCACCGATTGCATAAAGTACCACCATGTCGCGGCCATGCCACACGCACTAATTAGGGTTTCGATATGCCAAACCCTAATTTAGCTAAAGTTGCCACGCTGACTAAGTCAGGTTATTCTCCTAAGGCCTTAAAGTTTGATGTAACAACATGGCCAATGTTACCGGAGTCGTATTCGGGTCTAACACCAATATGCCAAAATAGCTTCCATGGCTACGCCAGGCGCCACTGGCATGCCGCTATATGCCACTACGCCATTGGCATGTTCCGATGACGCCATTGTGCTACCATCAGGCGCCAATAGAATGTGGCCATAATCAATGGCCACCCTTTCTCATAAGTTACGATCTCAACCGTCTAAATTCTCCACAGAATTGACAGGCCTGTGGAAATTTTTGGGTGACCAACCAAGACAAGCCAAATAACATCACGTGTTATTCTCCTGTGGCAAGTCTCCTAACTTTGACTTGCACACATGTTACACGTTTTCCATGAAAACACTCGAGACATAAAATATGTCACAAACCGGGGGATGCTCATCAGGGTATTGGTCTGGCGGTTTACAGCGTGCGGCATACAACACGCCCATTATAAGAAAGTGTCAGAAAGCAGGGCAGTTAGTGGTGGTAAGAAGTAGTGGGTGTGATAGACTTACCAAATATGTCACAAACTGTGGGAGACAAATTTATCACAAACTGTGGGAGACAGATTTACCTATTATCATAGACTTTTCTGTGTGATACAGATTTGTTTATTAAATTCTTCGACTTTGGGTCGTAGCAACTCTTAGTTGTGGGTGAGATCAGCTAAGGGAATCAAGTGCGTAGTATCCTGCTGGTATTAGAGAATTAATGAGCGCAACTGTACCTTGGATCAGTGTGAGATTGATTGGGGTTCAACTACAGTCCAGACCGAAGTTAGTTTGTAGTAGGCTAGTGTCTATAGCGGTTTAATACAGTGTCTGTTCAATCTGGACTAAGTCCCGGGGTTTTTCTGCATTTGCGGTTTCCTCGTTAACAAAAACTTCTGGTGTCTGTGTTATTTCTTTTCCACATTATAATTTGTTATATAATTGAAATATCACAGGTTGTGCGTTGAATCGATCAATTGGGAAATCCAACCTTTGATTGTTGATTGAAATTGATTGATCCAGGCAAACACGTTTAAAGACCTTATAAGTCTGTGTTTGTAGCGATCTGACTCTATGGACAGTAACGATATCTCAATAAATGCACCACCAGATCCAGGGATTTTAGAATTCTCTTCCATGTCTGATTTAATTAAATATTTAGAAGAAATTCTATTTAAACCTCCACCAGGTTTAAAATCCTTTGAAGTTTTTTTTAGGAATTGAAAAGAGGCTTGAAAGCCTATCTTATGATGTTGATCCATAGCTCCAGATTAAACAAGAATCTCTTGATAGGCTAAATCAAGTTATGATGAACAATAGTCATGTTGAGGTCGATATTGATTTGTTAATCAGTAAGAGCAATGCTCCTCCTCTGTGTAATCCAATCAGTTGTAACAAACTAAACGATTTACAAAAGGAGTCTATATCTCAGTAATATGAGTTTATCAACTGGTGAAATTCAGGTTGTAAATCTCAGTAATAAGAAGACCCAAGACCATCATGAATATAACCCATTCATGTTGGTTCATAAACTGGTGAAATTCAGGATCGCTAACAGTACGATTTATCAACTTCTTTTGTTAAGTGATACTATGAAGGTTGTAATAACTTTTATTTAGCTTTGGATATTTTTTCTTCATGCTAAAAGTATTGCATCCATGAGAAGTTTTTAATACCTGTTCAAAAGTTTTCTCTATTATGTCGGTATGAATGTACTAATAGAAGATAGAATAAACTTTTAACATTACAAAAGTTAAAGCCTTTTATGTCATTGTTTTGATGGAAGAAAGAATAAAACTTTTGTTTACGAGGATTATGTCTATTGTATGTCATTGTGCAAATAGTGATGGAAAATAGAATGAATCCTTGTATATTCCGTAGTATTGATCTTCCCTGATCCATATTTTTATGTATATACTGTGCGGCTCCATAAGTTCTTTTATGTTGAGCATTTTCGATTAAATTAATCATGGGTTTTCTTGTGGTTAATTTAATTGAGTATTTTTGATTCAAATTCATATTCGTATGTGATTTGTTATGTCCAAAAAAATCCTTCTTTTCTTGTGAAAGTAAGGTCGCTCTTGTTGTTCTTTCGGGAATGACATCTTATGGGGGAGAGTTCTTAATTGATTTGTGCTTAATTGCCAAATCTTTGTGAGGAGTGCGGATGTGGAATATTACAGGGGTTATCTTGTATTTAGCTTCGGCTATATGATGTCATCTAAAAAGTTGATATGTGTTTTCTTTTGGTCATGAAATGTCTCTATGGAAATTTCATTAGGATCCCACTAGTTTTCGTACCTTTGCCAATTTTATTGACAAAAAGGGGGAGAATTAATGTGTAGTTCACACTACAAATACATATGGTTTTCGGATCATTATGTAAGGGGGAGCGGTTTCCATGTGAAATGGAGTATTGACTAAGGGGGAGTGATACATATCACCATAGTATTGTTGTCGAAGTTGTGATACAATTGAACTTTGATGCTGTGTAATAATACTATGACACTGTGTAACAATGATTGAGAACTCTTGTTTTCTCATTGTTATAGCTACGGATTTTCAACAACGATCTTACAACCTTTGGAATTATTGGAGTACTTGGAAGTGACGAAGATTTCGAGTAATGTTGAAGAACCAAGGAGATCATGCATGTCGAAGAGAAGCTACAAAAGTTTATTTATTTATTATTTATTCCATATGTATTGATAGTTTTGTCACTAAAATTGACAAAGGGGGAGATTTTTAGAGCACTTCTCGGTCGAACTCGCATGCGTTGCTATCTCAAGCATGTTTGTCAGTATTAGTGATCAAAACTATAAGTCTTGATTTCTAGTCTACTATTATCTAAGTCTCGGACTAGGATAGAAAGTGTAGTTGATCTCTAGACTCCATGGCGATCATCATACAAAGACGAAGAACTACTCAAGGAACTGGTGGAACTTCATCGACTAAAAGTTATATGGAAACTTGAACTTATCTATCACTCAAAAATCTATCTACTCTATCTCTTATCTTGAGACAAAAGTCGTATTGCTATATAGACTATGATTATACACATTTGATATTTCGAACCGAGTTTATCTCGCTTATCTATTTATCGAAATATGTGTTGGTAAGCTTTTCTTTGGCCAAGTTCATCTTTACTACTGACGAAAGTCATATTAGTTTCAATTACTTGAAAATCGCTTTGACGAAAAATAGCTTGTGAACAACAACTATATAACGTCCTTTTAGAATGTTTCAATGATTGAAATGAGAGTTTATAACATAACCTTGAAAGGATATAAACATTGTGTGATAACTCATACGTGTGTAAGTCATTGTTCCTGGAACCAAAGTATGCGTACTTTGCTGCTCAGGAAAATCAGAAATGAAGTCCGCGTACCAGTTTGCGCACTGTCGGAAGTTCACATCCCGTGAATTTCTGCTGGAGTTTGTGAACTGAAAACAAACTTATTCTGGGTACTTAAGTCCGCCTACCAGTATGCATACTTAAGTGGGTTAGTTTATAAAAACGATTATTCGTGAACTTAAACTTATTTAAACTAAGGAATGCATACTTGCAAACCGTGGCTATAAAGTTCATGAATTGATTCGAGTGAATCAAATCGTTTTTGCTTCAATTGTGTCTTATATACTTCTATAAGATCTAAGCAATTGAACAACTCTCTAACTAGTTCTCTTGAGTCATTTGAACTAGTTATGGTTAAGATGAATAGGGTTGATATGAAAGTGCTCATATGGCTAACCATTTGGTTAATTACTGTTGAACCAACTAAATGTACATGTTTGGGTACGGTTACACAAACCTAAATAAACGTGCATTTCATTTGTGTGTAACAAGCTAAGTTCGATCTAACGGTTGAAAGATATTATCTTGAATCTAATAAGGTTTTCATCTAATGGTGAATATTGAATGCTTTGTTACTAAGCTAACATTAATTGCAAACCCTGATTTGAAAGATTATATAAAGGAGAACTCTAGCAACTGGGAAACCTAATCCCCACACCTCCTATGTGATAATAGTTGTATTAGCTAGAGTCGATTCTCCTTTAACCTTAGGTTTATATCGAGACCCTGTAGGTTAACGACTTGAAGACTTCATTGGGATTGTGAAGCCAGACCCGACTATTTTCTCTTTAGTTGTGTGATCTGATCTTACTGTTTCAATCGTATTTGAGTACGATCGTAAGATTGGCTTGAGATTAATTTCTCTGATAGGCAAGATATAAAAGTAGTCACAAACACCTTCGTCTCATCGTTTGTGATTCCACAATATCTTGTTTCGCTAGTCGATTAAGATTATTTTGAGGTGATTGATAATTATAGGCTGTTCTTCGGGAATATAAGTCCGAGTTATCAATTGGATCTTCTTCACCTTGATTTATCAAAAGACGGAACAAAAACTGGTAGGTATTTCTGTGGGAGACACATTTATCTATTAACGTAGACTTTTCTGTGTGATACCGATTTATTTATTAAAGTCTTCGACTTTGTGTCGTAACAACTCTTAGTTGTGGGTTAGATCAGCTAAGGGAATCAAGTGCGTAGTATCATGCTGGGATCAGATACGTAAGGAGCGCAAATGTACCTTGGATCATTATGAGATTGATTGGGATTCAACTACAGTCCAGACCGAAGTTAGTTTATAGTAGGATAGTGTCTGTAGCGGCTTAATACAATGTGTGTTCAATCTGGACTAGGTACCGGGGTTTTTCTGCATTTGCGGTTTCCTCGTTAACAAAACTTATGGTGTTTGTGTTATTTCTTTTCCGCATTATATTTTGTTATATAATTGAAATATCACAGGTTGTGCATTGAATCGATCAATTGGAAAATCCAACCTTTGGTTGTTGATTGAAATTGATTGATCTTTGAATTGGTCTTTGGTACCATTCAAGTGATTTCTCTTGTATTCAATTAGACTCTCAGATTTTTATTTGCTTGAGTAAGTATTGAATCGAGAAAGTGAGATATAACTCTTTGATATACTTTTATTAAGATTGAGTCTGACTGTCTAGTTGATTCTCTTGAAAGTATATTGGAGTTTGTCCATACAGATTGTTAAGCGAAATATTGGATGAGGTTGTTAGACCCACGCTTTTTCAATTGTTATCAGAGTAGGCAAACACGTTCAAGACCTCATAAGTCTGTGTTTGTAGCGATCTGACTCTATGGACATAAGTGTTATCTCAATAAACATACCACCAGTCTTCGATGACCCGAATTACTTATGGTGGAAAATTGAGATGCATGCCTTTCTTCAAGCGCGTGATTTTCAATCATGGGTTTACGTGGTTAATGGCTATAGTCCTCCGGTTGTTACAATAGGCACTGTAACGGTTCCAAAGGATATTGGCGATTATGATGTTGCCGAGAGATTCTTGCTGCGAAGCAAAATTCTGACGGATTGAATGCAATCGTCCATGCCATAACCCAGATCTTCAGCATCATGTGACTACTTGCACAAAGTCTAAAGATGTTTGGGATATCTTAGAAACCGTATTTGAAGGGAATACCTGTGAAAAGGAACCTAGGCTTCAAAACCTAAATTTTGATTGGGAAAACCTTCATATGGCAGATGAAGATTCATTTGATGAGTTTAATCACAAAGTGTCTGAAATTGTTAATGCATCTTTTGCATTGGGTAAGACTATTCTTGAAAAGGACATTGTGATGAAGATTCTCAGATCTCTGCCATCTAGATACGATTCTAAGAAACACGCCATCGTTGAAGGAAATAACCTTGATGTGCTTTCTAGAAATACTCTTGTTGGGAAGTTAATGATCTTTGATCATGAGCATATATCCAAATCGGGAAAGGATATTTCTTTCAAGGCACAAAAGAACACTAAACTGCTTGATAAAAGTAAAAGTGTTGGCATCTCCGATGATGATCTTTCTGAGACCGATTATTCATATGAAGATCTTTACAAGTTAGTTTTATTGATCACAAGGCAGTTTAGAGATCTTCTTTTGAAAAGAAGTAAACGGTTCACTAGAGACAAACCTAAGTCGTCAGTTAAACCCCATAGTCGTATTCCTCCTAAAAACAGGGATACTGACGATACTGATGACGAGGATATGCCATATTGCTTCAAGTGTAGAGGTTTTGGTCATTTTAAAAACGAGTGTCCAAATCGTAGAAAGTACACTGGAAACAATGGTCTTGCTGCAACTCTTGATGAAATGTCTGACCATTATGATTCTAACGAAGACGAAAAATCAAATGTTTCACTTTTCTGTGAAAATTTCGATTTTGATAATTGTAGCAATACGTTCATCAACCTCGATATTCTTCCAAAATAAACTTTGACCACATTGGAGGATAAAATGGATTTCTCTTTACTCTCGGTAAACTCTGTTTCTAATTTTGCAGGTTCCACAGTATGTTTAGCAGCCTACGCATATGAGATGTATAAACCTTCCTCAAGTTCTTACTGTACTCTTCATATGAAATGTTCTTACTGTACTCTTAGAGGTCACGAGTAATCGATTTTTTTCAAGTACAAACATAAGATAAGATATGTCAACAAACTTCAACGATGAGCAAATCGATTAGCTAACAAGCTCAAACTTATTCAAAAATCGACCGAGGTATGTAATCCATATGTATTGATAGTTTTGTCACTAAAATTGACAAAGGAGGAAACTGTTAGATCATTGCTCGGTCGAACTCGCAACCGTTGTTATCTCAATCTTGTTTGTCAAGTTTAGTTGACAAAACTATAAGTCTTGATTTCTAGTCTACTTATAGCTAAGTCTCGGATTACGATAGTAAGTATAGTTGAGCTTTAGACTCCATGACGTTCATCAAATGAAGACGAAGAACTAATCAAGGAAATTTTGGAACTTCATCGACAAAAGGTATGTGGAGACTTGAACTTATCTATCATTCAAAAGTCTATCTATTCTATCTTCTATTTTGAGACAAAATTCGTACTGCTATATAGACTTCAATTATACATATTTGGTATTTCGACCCGAGTTTATCTCGCTTATCTATTTCTCGAAATATGTGTCGGTAAGCTTTCGCTTTGGCCAAGTTCATCTTTACTCGTGACGAAAGTCATGTTGGTTATTTCAATAACTTGAAAATCGCTTTGATGAAAATAGTTTCTGGATAACGACTATTTTAACATCCTTTAAGAAAGTTTCAATGATTTAAATGGGATTTTAGAACAAGTAACCATGTTTGGATATAAACATAGTGTGTTCTCACATTTGTGTAAAAGTCAAAAACTGGGAACCTAAAGTATGCATACCCGTACGCCTACCGGCGGTTGTTGGAAATCTGGGAAAGTATGTGTACCCGTACGCATACTGGCGGAAGTTTCACGTCCGTGAATTTCTGCTGGAATTTGGAAGTGTGAATTAATATGCGCATCCGTACGTGTACTGGCGTAACCAAACTTGGTCTGGCTACTTAGGTATGCGTACCCATTTGCATACTTAAGTAGGTTACTTTCTAAAATCGGTTTGTTCATGAACTAAAACATTTATATAATAAGGAATCCAATCTTTGCAAACCGTGGCTATAATGTTCATGAATTGATTCAAGTGAATTAAAATCGATGTTGCTTCGATTGTGTCTTGTATACTTCTATGAGATCTAAGCAATTGAACAACTCTCTAACTAGTTCATTTGAGTCATTTGAACTACTTATGGTGGAGATGAATAAGGTTGATATGAAAGTTCTCATATGGCTAACCATTGGTTAACTATTGTTGAACCAACTAAGTGTACAAGTTTAGGTACGGTTACTCAAACCTAAATGAAGGTGAATTTCATTTGTGTATAACAAGTTAAGTTCAATCTAACGGTTGAAAGATATTAGCTTGAATCTAATCAGGTTTTCATCTAACGGTGAATATTGAATGCTTTGTTACCATGGTAACTTAAATTGTAAACCCTGATTTGAAATATTTATAAAGGAGAACTCTAGCAATTGGGAAACCTAATACCCACACCTCTTGTGCGATACTAATTGTATAAGCTAGAGTCGATTCTCCTATAACCTTAGTTTTTTAACGAAACCCTGTAGGTTAACGACTTGAAGGCGTCATTGGAATTGTGAAGCCAGACCCAACTATTTTCTCTGTAGTTGTGTGATCTGATCTTGCTGTTTTCTATCGTATACGAGTACAATCGTAAGATTGGCTTGAGATTTATATTTCCGATAGGCAAGATAGAAAAGTAGTCACAAATACCTTCGTCTCATCGTTTGTGATTCCTTAATATCCTGTTTCATTAATCGATTAAGATTATTATGAGGTGATTGATAATACTAGGATGTTCTTCGGGAATATAAGTACGCGTTATCAATTGGTTCATGTTCACCTTGAATTATCAAAAGACGAAACTAAAACTCGTAGGTATATATGTGGGAGACAGATCTATCTATTCAATAGACTTTTCTCTGTGAGACAAATTTGTTTATCAAGTCTTCGACTTTGGGTCGTAGAAACTCTTAGTTGTGGGTGAGATCAGCTAAGGGAATCAAGTGCGTAGTATCCTGCTAGGATCAGAGATGTAAGGAGCGCAACTGTACCTTGAATCATTGTGAGATTGATTAGGGTTCAACTACAGTCCAGACCGAAGTTAGCTTTTTAGTAGGCTAGTCTCTGTAGCGGCTTAATACAGTGTGGTGTTCAAATCTGGACTAGGTCCTGGGGCTTTTTTGTATTTGCGATTTCCTCGTTAATAAAACTCCTGGTGTCTGTGTTATTTCTTTTCCGCATTATATTTTGTTATATAATTTAAATATCACAGGTTGTGCGTTGTATCGATCAATGGTAAATACATCCTTTGGTTGTTGATTGATCCTTGAACATTGGTCTTTGGTACCGTTCAAGTTATTTCTCTTATTTAGGCTCGCAAATGCTTATTTGTTTGATTGCGGATTGAATTGAGAGATTGAGATATAATTATTTGATATACTTTTCTTAAGATTGAGTCTAACTGTCTAGTTAATTCTCTTGAAAGTATATTGGAGTTAGTTCATACAGATTGCTAAGCGAAATATTGGGTGAGGTTGTTAGACCCCCGCTTTTCAAGTTGAGTGCTTAAGACTTTACATCGGTAAAACAACTCAAGATAATGATTTATGTATTGGGATTCACGTGCATTGACCAGACGGTTGTAGGCGCAGGATTACTGAGGGAACTAAGTAACTAGGGGTAGATTACGTGGTTTCGACTCTACGAAGTTGGCTTTGTTCTTTGTATAGCGGATTAATTCAAAGAGTATTCAAAACTGAACTAAATCTGGGGGTTTTCTGCATTTGTGGTTTCCTAGTTAACAAAATATTGTTGTGTGATTTACATTACATTCCGTAATTATAATTATTTTATTATAATTATAAGTAAAAACACTAGTACGTTAATCCATGATACTTGATTGTGATCCTATAATATATCGGTTTCATACCGTAACTATTATCAAGTGTATAGCTTGTTGTTGTATTCTCTCGGCTTTGTCCATAGACGATCACACTTGGTATTAGACTTATAGATTGAACCAAAAAAATTATGTTATACTTGGACACCCTCATCATTTCAATTGGTATCATAGCAGGCAAACACGAAAAGATATAACAATCTGTGTTTGACATGATCCAACCTATAAAACATGAGTCAAAGTAATATTAAGCGAAAGCGAAAATTAATGAAAAACTCAGTTAACGTGTCGCAAGAGGTTGTTAAACCACTCTTAGAATCAGAGATAAAAACAATGGTAATGGTTCTTCCTCATCTGAATCAAGTTCGGAATGTTCTACTGATATTATCATGAATGAGACTAAAAGATCTCATGATGAGTTAAAAATAAGTCTTGTAGGCATGTCTGATGACTCAAACAAAAATTCTTATAGGGATGATGCGAGTCATGTGGATACAGTAGTCTCTATCTCTAGTGAGCAATTGCTTGCTTACAAAAATCGCCTAAATATCTCTAGTGAGATAATAGAGAAACTTCAGGTTGGTTTAAAATCAAAGACTGCTGCATGTGAAAGGCTTCGTCTAGATCACGGAAAGTTGATGGAAAATGAACAAATATAGAGTCTTAAAGACAAGGTAAGTGCTAGTATTTCTCGAGCGGAACTATTAGAGAAAAATTGTGATGTTGCTCTTTAAAAGTCTATTTGATAGAAAATAAACTTGTTGAATCTGAAGCAAGGATTAACTCTTAAAATGTGAGCTTTAAAGAGAAAGAAGGTACATATCTCTCAAGACAAAAATACCTTGAGGCTGATCCAACTGGTGCTCTTGATTAAATCAAGATGTTGGAAGGAAAAAATTTGGACTTGAAAAAGTTCAATAATATCTCAAACAAACTAACCTCAATGCTAGAAGCAAGTAAAAATCATCGGGATACACGGGGATTTGGCTATAAGGGAATAGATGATTCAAATACTAGCAAAGAGGTAAAATTTGTCAAAGCCAGAATTTTTTTTCAACCAGAGGCTGACACTTATTCCAAAGGTACAACATCTTCAGAAATTGAAAAAAGGAAGTAAAGTATGTCAAGCCTAAGAACAGTGTTCAACCAGTCTCTTCAAGTGCAACTATCAAAGAAAACACTTCTGCTAAAGCAAAGAAAGCAACAACTTTGAACAAAGACGGGAAAAACAAAACTTGTAGAGCTCCAGTGCAAGAGGATCCACAAAAATGTAACCTTAAAACTCACACTCATTATGTTACTAAGCCTTATTATTTTTGTGGTAATTTAAAGGACACTTGCAATTTGGATGCAAAGTTCCTAAGATGCAAAGTGCACTTTATTTTGTATCGAATGAATTTGATAAGTTTTCTCCCCGAAAGAACTCAGATCATTATTTCCCAAAGTTTAGATAAGAGAATTATTATAATGATAGTTCAAGATTTGCCTATCGCCCGACAAGGTCATCTCATAAAAGACCGGATTATAGAAAGAGAGATGACTTTGTGAATGCAAAAACAAGACCTGATATTCCAAATTAGAGAAAGATTGTTTCGCAAAGTACCCAAAAGAGCATTGGTACCAATGGCATGGAGGAGAAAGCCGTTCATGCGAAATCCATCTATAAATGGGTCTCGAAGTCCTCCATAGCCAAGGAAAGACCAAAAGGTAGTCACAAGAATAACACTCATTTGATAAATACCGGTAACAATGTTTATGAGAATCTTCTCGAAAGACTAAGGAAAGAAATATTGTTGCCCAAGTATCTTGTACGAATGAATGTTGTGATAATGACACTCTTCATCACAAAAAAGAAGAAATACAAGAGATGGAACAATAAAAAGCGAACCAAGAAAGAGGTCAAGAATGATGATTCGGGTCTTAGTCACATGTGACGAACAAGACAAGGCTCACCTTAATTAATACAACCTAGTTTTGTCGTAATACGCATTCTTACCTTTGTGCTCAATATTTTAAAAGTAAAGAAGCACGTGAAACTTATCACATGACCTCCCGGTTATTATATGACTATTTAACATCTTCAAGGAGATTTTTCTCTTATTTACTCATACCTTCTCTATCCAAAATTGAGCATTTGATAGAAACGACAATTTTGAGTTTATGGTGTTGATATATACAAGTCATATATGTGAGGCTCTTGTTTATATGGTTAAAACGAGCCAAAAATCACTCAATTCATACATCTTATGCAAAAGTTATGCCTAAAACAATTTTGTGGGTGAATTCATGTTAGGATCCATCCCTAATAGCCTGTTTGGATAGCACATCAGAAATTGCTTCTCGACTTCTAGATGTCGAAAAGTCAGAAGTCGGTTTGGGTGTCTAATTTCAAAACGACTTTTAGAAGTCGAAAAGGTGACTTTTTGTGAAGCAAAAGTATTTGGCTTCTGACTTCTACTAAGGACCATGGTAGGATCGGTACCTACCTATCTTAAGGACCGTGTTAGGATCAGTCCTTACCTAGTCCATACGAAGGAGTGTAAAACTGTTTTTTCCATAACTTCTTCGTCCGAACTCGGAATGACCTCATTATTTTTGCGTTATTTTCGTAATTTCATTTCCTACAAGACTAAAGTAATTTCAATACATGATATTCTGTTGAATATTTATGGTGTATTGCAACTGAGTTCATGGGATAAATCGTAGTGTTTCAGTCTTATATATTGTCTCACTTTCTTATATGGTTAATGACTTTTGAGTATAGTCGATCTTTGGACCATATCTTTGTGATTGATATATAAAAATCATAAGAAAGTTGTGATAGTAAAACTCATATGTGAACTCACGATTATACTATTATCAACTTATGTTGACATAAGTTGTGTATTTAGTATAATATATGAGTTTAGGTTTTAGGCTTTTACTATCGGCACGTAATAGCTAAAACCTTTCTCTAGTAAAGGTTGTTTTGATTTTTATTCTTTTGTTTTGCAGGGGAATAAAAACTCACAGGGGGAGTTCTTATTGAACTGATGCTTAATGATAAATCTTTGTGGGGAGAGTGGTTACGAAAATCGAGGGAAGAATTATGCTTATAATCTTTCCAGATATGAAAACTAAGTTAATTATGATCCTAGTTTTTCATGTCGAAGCGTAAGGTACGATTTTTGTGATTAGTTAATCGTCTTCCTGTTAAGAAAAGCTGATTTAAATGCCTATTTTTTGCTTTTGCTTAACGAAATACGGTGCAATTGTTATATTTTCATTATTTTGTATAGATTGTTGTATTTTAATTGTTTCCAGTTAAGAAAAACTTTGTCAATTATGATTTGTGTTTTTGCTTAACGAAAAAGGGATCATTTGTTTTAGTCCTTTTGATACTCGATAAACTTAAGTAAGTTAATTTTGATCTTAGCTTAAGCTTGCCAAATTTAGGATTCGATTATTCAAGTCTATTCGATTCCTTGCTGAGAAAAACTAGTTAACTAACCTACTTTTTGTCTTGTTTAAAAGATGGTACAATTGTTTTAAGAATAATTGGAACCTGATAAAAGAAATTGAGTTAATTCTGATCTCTTTTGAGTTTTATCGAATAAAGCGATTACACATACATAGTCGGTTCGGTTTTGTAACTAATTTTTCTTTGTTTACTAATCGGACTAAGGGAAAATTGCTTCGGGAAATTGTTTCCTTGATGACATACTAAAACACGATTACTTAGGTAGTTTCAGTTTTAGTATTGGTTATCTAAAATGGTATGTGAAACTTTCGTGCTTAACTCTTATAGGTTGTACAAGTTCTCATGGATTTGTAAAATCCTTTCGATTTGCTCTTATATTTATTCGTTTATTTGTCATTTTTGTGATAAAAGGGGGAAAAATATATCGAGTAAACAAGTTGAAAAGACAAAGGTATCCAAATACACCACAATCATTTAATTTCAACCTATAAGTCCGATACCAAGTGTGATCGTCTATGTACAATAGTCGAGACAATACGACAATATGGGGAAACTTGGATGATACATATCTTTCCTCTTTTAGAAAAGTTAGATTGAGGGTAGAATTGTACTTTATACGTACATCTTTTATTCATTCATACTTTATCCAATACTTAAACAACACACGCGTAGTTTCATATACTCTACAAATTTCATTTTATCATCTACTCAGTCGAAATCATTTCATACCTTTACAAGCATGGTATCATTTAACTCAACTGAATATTTAGTCATAATCAAAACATGGTATAATGAAACTCGACATGAAGATGTCCAAGCTGAAAAGGTTGCACCCAAAATATTTTGGGGGAGGGAGTATATCCAATATATGTAATATTATGGAAATACAAAGCGAAGATCTCTAGGACACATGCCAAGTTGTCCAAAAAGGATAGTTGATTGTGCAACATATACGAACGGAAAAGGGAAATTCTCTGTCAAAAGTGTCTATAATGTACTATCTGGATCCCCTAATTCTCTTGCAGGTATTCAAACAGTTTTTCCTCAAGTTTTGGAAATCTCTATGGAAAGTTACTTTACCCCGTAAAATAAAACTTTTTGTTTGGAAGTGTCTTAAAGACATAGTTCCAACAAGAGATAAGTTATCTAGATATAATGGAATGTAGTTTGTGTAATCATCCTGCAAAATCTATCAATCATCTTTTTTTGGAATGCCCTCATGCCAAATCAGTTTGGTTGGATATAACATCAATGTCGGTAATGTTATGGCTCAACATGGTTCTGTTAAGAACTGGATTCTCTCTTGGTTCTCCGCTGGATCTAATCTTACTTTTGGTGCAGGGATTACTAGACATGATTTTAACAAACTACTCATGGTGTCAGTCTGGACCATATGGAAGGACAGATGTACTAAGATTTTTCAAAACACCAGTCCTAATAGGTTTATGTCTATAGATGTCATTAATAAGATGGTATCCACTTTTCCTAATTATGGCAATATTAATACTGGTATCCCGCAGGTTCGTAAATGGAAACCACCAGAGAAGGGTTTTGTTAAATTCAATTTTGATGCTTCATTTAGACAAGATATATTACAAGGAGGCATTGGATTAATAGTAAGAAATTGTGCAGGTTTCTTGGAGCACAAGGGCAATACTTCAATGGAGGAATGAGAGCAGGAGTAGAAGTTGAAGAACTGGAACGCACAACAATGAAAGTTGCTGTTGATTTGGCTATTGCAAAGGACATCAACAACATCATCTTTGAATCAGATTGTGAGTCTTTAATAAAATCCATCAATGAACCAGTTTCTTATGTTCATTGGATGAACCAATCTTTAGTTTTGGATATTGGGTTTCTTTTAAGTAAAATCAGTAGATGGAAGTGTATTTCAGTTAAGAGAGATGTCAACGGTTTGACTAATAAACTGACTAAGAAAGCTAGAATCACACAGTCAAATTTTGAGTTTTATAATGTTCTTCCCCATGATATACAAGAATGGGTGGATCATGACAATTTTGTAATCCCTCATTAATTATAAATACAACTCCCTTTTTGAATTAAAAAAAAAAAACAGATTTTTTGTTGTAACTATTTAGGCTCTTCGACTCAACTATTTGTAAGTATTTTTCGAATTTCTTTTACATAAGTTAAGTTGTTTGATCTTCCAATTAAACAACACTCATAAAGTTTGTTTTTGTGTTTTTCTAGGAGAGGCTCGCAAAAAGGCACTACTCAGAGGAAATATAATTCTTATTAGATGAAAGCTATGAATGCATGAAGTCAAAAATTATAGAGTTCAAATTGGACAATATGTAATTCAATGATTCAGACGAAGATTCCGATGAAGATTGAGACTTACGGTAACTTTGATTAGATTTTGTGGGTAAATCTTTATGTAAACCCTCGCGAGAAACAACCCGACCACTAGGATCTCCTAGAGATTAAAAGGGTTGTTGCACATGTTAATTGCAGCAGTGACGCCTACAAAAATGAATTAGATTGATTTGAAATGAATGAAATTTCTAAAAGTACGAAGTTTTTTTTTTTTTTTTTTTTTTTAATGAAAGTGTATCATAATATGTTTATAGAAAATCCCACATCTACCGATTATTTTAACTCAATAGGCCATTATTTTTTACTTATATCCGCCAGTTTGTTCAAATGAATGAAATTATTCATTATGAAAGCATATAACAATCGGCTTATATAAGCCCCTACATCCATCGATTGTTTTGCTACAGTTGGTTTTTATATTAACCTATATCCACAGGTTCTTAATGTTCATGGTGGATGAAAAACACAAATCCAGAATCGTCACACCTGTGTCATTGTATCCACTTGGTCGGTGTTCCTAAAAATAATTCAAATTTCTTTAATTTTTTTTTTTATGTGTTGATGATTAATTAGAACTAGCTGAGTTCACATCTATGCGGTGCTTTAACCGTTACCAAAAATAAGTGGGAGGGAGGATCCCCTCACACTCCTATTTTCATATCATCTCACACTATAAACACTATTTTTTTTTCCAAAATCAGACCATAGCGTATTTAAAACTATTATTTTGAGGACATTACAATGCTCTACATACACACAAATAACGGGCACATTCAGAAATGTATAACTCCACCATCTACTACTTAGAATATCAACCGTCAAAAATCAACGAATTTTCAACCGTTAAAATCAAGATTGGTAGATGGTTAGGTTTAGTATTTCGGAATGTGCTCATCTTTTGTGTGTATGTAGAGTATCGTAAGACGAGCACATCCTCAAAATATTAGCTTCAAATACCCTACAGTTTAAGTTTTATCAAAAATAATACTCCCTCAATCCCTAAATAGATGACTTAGTTATATCTTTATGGATATTAATTAGTAAAATTTAGAAAGATTTATTTCTCAAATTATAGAGGGAGGATCCACTGATAATTCTATTTTCACACTATCTCACATTTCAGGAGTCTTTTTACCTAAAAAATCCTAAACGGTAACGGATTTGAAGTCAATATTTTTGGGGTACGTTACTCTTGCAAAGCTCTACATACCCACGTAACCCACAAAAAATGTGTACATTCCAAAATTCCAACCCTTGTAACCTGTCTATCTTAATTTTAATAGTTGAAAATCCGTTAATTTTCGACGACCAATTTCCAAAGTAAATGTTGGTGTTATACATTTCAGAATATGCTCATTTTTGGTAGGAACATAGAGCTACGTAGGAGGAACATGCCATTTACGATCTTTTAGAAGAAAAAAAAGACGCTTAAAGTGTGAGATAGTGTGAAAGTAGAAGTGTGAGTCCAAATTATATCACGAATATTTGTAAACTTTATACCATTGAAAAACATTTTAAAACATCTCTATGACGAATATAAACATGTCAATCAAATTATACATATTTCTTATATTAACAATAATCAATTAAAAAAATAATTTTAAAACTATCTCATTATTTAATGATATAGATCATTTATTAGTAGGTCAAATTTTAAAAATAAATATGTCACCTATTTAGGGACAGAGGAAGTATCTCCCATAATAGTGTAAATTTAAGAGTGTATCTCACTAAGTAAATTTTTAACTTTTAATGGTAGGCGTCTAATAATTTGAGTAAGCCTCGCCTTATAGCGCGTTTGGATATATCAAAAGGCAAGAAGTCAGTTTGGGTGTGAAATTTCAGAACAACTTTTAAAAACAAAAAAATCAATTTTTTGTGAAGCAAAAATATCTGGACTTTAGAAACAGAATTGTATCCAAAAACGCCTTATTAAAGTACCATAATTCTTTTTAACCAAAATTGGGATTGCAAATCTACTGCCACCGCCACTGGGAATGGGAAGATCTGTATGCGTCACACCACCTACTTTTTCATTAGTGCCTACGTTTTAATAAGCATCATAATCAACACGTAGATTATATCAAATCAAAGAGTAACACGTAAATAAATCGAATGGCCCCAACCGTAAATTACCAGAAATTGATTAACCCTCATCGGCCAATCATAAAAACATCTATCATTTCCCTCAGAAGAGAGAAGGAAAATAAAATAAAAATCATACTCATTTTCACTCTCTTTTCTTTTGTTTTTGGGTTTCTTCTTATTAAATAATCTCTCCACACTGTTTAAATTTCTAGGGTTTCTTTGGATCATCGTAGAATCTTATGTGAATTTCGTAATTCCTAGTATTTTTAGATTTATTTAAGTTTTGATGGAACTGGGTACGTAATAGTTGTGATTTTGTGTGTTTTTTGTGGTTGGATTTGGATATGGGAGCTTACAGAAATGAATCAGATTACATAAGAGAAACTCGATCTCAATGGAATACTAATTCTAATATGGAAAGCGGTGGGATTGGGAATTTGGTTGATAAGTTTTCAGAAATAGGTGTTCATAGTCATCAACACCAGGAATCTACTCCTAAAGATAATAGTCTATTTCAGGTTATGAAAGCTGTTGAAGCTGCTGAAACTACTATTAAACAACAGGTTAGATAAATTTCTTTGTTTTTCTTTTACCTATTTGAATTGGTTTTGTGTAAGTTTATTGAATTAGGTTATAAAATGTGTAGAAATTGTCTATGATTTAGGCTTAAAATGTAATCGTTTCCATGTTAGGTGAGTTTTATCTTGGCGTCCATTAAATCCATGTACCCTAGATCTTGGTTTGGATGTTTTTAACTATTGGTACATTTGAAACTACTTATCAAGCATGCTTTAGGCATTAAGTTGTAAGTGATTGAATATGTTTTTGAGGTTCAATAACTTTAGGAATTTGGTAGAATTTTTTAACACGTAAGAGAGCTGGTAAGTGGAGGCCATCTAAAATGGCTAAGTACGAGCTATTCGTAGTGCAAGTAGCAGTGCCAAAGATAGAGTGTGATAGAAAAACAAAAGTACAAGTGGTCGCTGGTTTATACTTGGATATTTTTACGAAGAAATACTGCTGAGACGGAAGAAAAACATCCCCTCACAATAACATTAGTTGAAATAAGGATATTAGTCATTTCTAATATTTGAATGATCCAAAGTGCATGTTATAGCTGTCTTTACAGAGGTTCTTGAGGCAACATGCTTGACATGCATCCAGTGCCACACTTCTCGGTGTAACTTATAGCGCCAATATTGTTTGGTTATTTTGTTTCATTTTTCTTCTCTGCAACTTCTTCCCTTTTTATTGGCTCAAAAAGGGTGGGGCTCATATTGTCTGTAAACATATTCCTAGGTAGAAGAGAATAATTGCTTACGGGCGGAGCTTCAGAAAAGAACACAGGAACTTGACAGATATGTAAGCGCTCATACTTCTATCGTTCTAATATATGTATACTTAGCACGCTAATTCGTTATCCGTGAACTTCTTAATGGTCTTTGCCTTTGTTGTATGCAGTTTTCCCTAACCTGTGATAATAATTTAAATTTTTCTCAAAATACACTTCTCTGCACATGTTTCTTTCTTTCTTTTAGTATGTTAATTTACCTATTCACTATTTTATCATAGAAGTGGGAGGTTCTGAAGTATTAACTGGCGAACTGGCGACACCTCATAAATAGTTTGTTATATTTGTTTTCGTAATGATCTAATCATTTGATTGGAACCTTAACATTTCATAATTTACCAAACAGTGGTACCTATATAGGCAAGGCTACTGACATTAGAACCATATAGAGGGATTTCAAACTCTGCTGGAAGGGAAATGCTTCTGCACATTACGTGCCAGAATAAACTCAATCTTCTTTTTTTTTTTCTTTTTTTTTTTTTTTTTTTTTCATTTTTTGGCAGTTTTTCTTCTTGTTCATTTGTTTTTTTTTTCAACATCAAACACCATGTAGCCTTTTTAGTTTTACCTTCTGATCATACATTGTGGTAAACTGTGCTCCGGCAGAAATCAGATGAGTCAAGTTCTCCGAGACTCCAATCGGATGGTTTACAGGATGAGCATGTTCAGGG
The DNA here is from genome assembly GCF_003573695.1 of Papaver somniferum. Classification (NCBI taxonomy): domain Eukaryota; kingdom Viridiplantae; phylum Streptophyta; class Magnoliopsida; order Ranunculales; family Papaveraceae; genus Papaver; species Papaver somniferum. The sequence continues at coordinate 118,669,126 of NC_039361.1, read as the reverse complement.
AAGTTACAAAGCACAGCGATTAGAAAATACCTCAAGGAATCAAGACGATAGGGTTAGATGGACAGATAATGCGACAGTACTTGGTTCACAGGGCGCTCTTGTTCTGCAACAAAATGGAGCGCCAAGAAACGAGCATCCTGCTGTACATACTTTTGGTGAAAGTCAGCACTACACTGAATCCAACAAGTTGAATGGTACTCTAAGTCAGTTATCCTCACCATCTCCAAGGTCCTATTCTCCAAACAGGTAGTTCCCAGGGGAACACAAGACACCTTTAACTCATTGGTTTTAGATATGACCTTTCAAATTGATTCCGTGCCAGAGTTTTCACATTATTATTTACATAGCAGATTTGTTACAATTTTATAATCTAATAGGTACCTCCGAGAAAGAGAGTTTGATTCCAAGATGAATCTGTCTGGACAAGGGCTGGTTCCAGTTTCTGAACAGGATAGTCAGAGCAGCCCATGGAAGAAGGTACCGCTTTTGTTGGTATGAACCAGTTGATTTGAGTATGCATCAGAGGTTATGGACCAACATATTTATTCTTTGCAGGAGCTTGTTCTCAAGGTTAGAGAGCACGAAGAAGAGATTTTGCAGTTGCGAAAACATCTCGGTGAATATTCGATTAGGGTAATGCTGGCTCATCTGTTTGTTGTCATTTTTCTGGATGGTTGTCATTTACCTGATAACTTCAACTTATTGATGCCTTTATTGACTTGCATATTGAATAACTCATCGCCACTTCAATAGGAAGCACAAATACGTAATGAAAAATATGCTCTGGAGAAACGTATTGCTTATATGCGTATGGTGCGTAAGATTCTGCTTCTGTTTCTTACATTTCCTCTTTCCCTTTCTTCTGTTACTTTTTTCTACCTCTATAGCTAACTCTGAGAAACTTGTGTTTCAACACATACTGCCAGGCATTTGATCAGCAACAGCAAGACCTTGTTGATGCTGCATCAAAATCTCTCTCATACAGACAAGACATAATTGAGGAAAACATACGCCTTACATATGCTTTGCAGGTACTTACCCTTTATTTGCTCGTTTAAAGGTATGGTTTTGTGTGTGTAAGTTTGCATATACCTTACAAAAGCCATAGCTTTGAGTTTTTGGGTGTGGTGTCTGAAAATGCTAGGCAAACGAGCTCTCCAATTTTGATATGCACGTGTAGAATGTTTTAAGAAATCAATCCTTTTAAGAAATTTCGGTGACCTATTTTGGTTATCATCTATTGTGTGTTAAAAGTAATCAATCCTTTTCGGGAATATCTGGTTTCACATCGTTTTGTTTGATGGATTTTGATAACTGTTGCTAGTTTGCCTTTGTCAACTTCGTTTTCATTGTTTATTAAAGCTGTATCTGCTGCATTCTAAATCAAATTGTCTGAGGTTTGATTCTTTCAGGCAGCACAACAAGAAAGATCAATATTCATATCGTCTTTGTTACCTCTTTTAGAAGATTATTCTCTGCAGCCGCCGGTGCTTGATGCTCAATCCATTGTCAGCAACCTAAAGGTTTTAATGTGCAATTAATGTATTATAGAGTTAACTGCTCCTGCATTTCTAAGTTTTGTAGTGGAGTTTTTTTCTTTCTTTGATTAGTTTTCATTTGATTATCTCTTTGAACTATTTCCGTCGTTACCTATTTACGCTTTGATCAAATTGTCGATTGCCTAAATCAAGCTATTGAATTTTTACATGGACCTTTTCTGAAAGGGTCCAGGTTTACGGAGAAAAGATGTGTCTAATAGTTTTGAGATGATTAATGATGTGGCTTCATCAGGAATCCTTTGGGTGTTTTAACGGTCTATTGAAGGCTGGAATCTGGCACAATTTCCGAATGTGCAAAACTTGAGCCTGTAAAAGTGAATATATATTCTCATCAAAATAAGATGGACAAAGCTACATGCGTAGAATTATTGTGCTTATAGATGTCAGATAGCTGTGTTTAGATTAGCCTATGTAATAGTTTCTTCCATCTTGCAGGTTCTGTTTAAACACCTGCAGGAGAAACTCATTCTTACAGAGGTATATTTACATAGATCAGAAAAACTTTAGCAATTGTTTATTTGTATTTATTAGTTATTCTGGTTTGATTGTCTCACTGGCAAAAGTTTTGAACTATTAAGCACCTGCACTCAATATCTTCTAAGGATATTGGGGGAGCATTACTGTCAGGTGTAGAATTACTATTGAAATTGCTCGATTTCTTACAGGTGTCAAAACTTATATGTAGTTTTCTAAATGTCACAGGCAAAGTTAAAGGAATCTCATTACCAGTTGGCGCCATGGCGTTCCGAGTCTTTGAATCCCCCAAGTTTTACTCCACAATCACAATCACAAGCACAATCACCTTCCAGGAGTCCAGCGCTGAATACATCAGTATGACGGCATGCCTTTCTGTAATTTTCTTCCTCCATATTTAAATGACTTCTGTTAATTCTCACATTTCCGTAGCAGAACAAAAATGGGCTTGAACTGGTGCCTCAGCCAGCATATTCTCATAGTCAGACGCCTATTTCAGCTCGGGCAAATGCTCAGGCAGCCACAGATTGGAACTCATTGGGGCAGCATACACACCAAACTGATTTTGTTGGTGATGGGTCAAAAAGCCCGGAACCTGATAACTTGGGACAGCCATTTCCTTCTACAAGCAGGTGAGTTTGAACTGAAGACTAGATGATTAAACATAAATTGCTAGTACAATTATGTTGCTGTTTGATTTGTTACATTGACATGTATTGAAATAGAAATCAGTCATGCACTTAGTAGTCTTGCTTTTTGTTATGAACATCTGATGGTTTTAAATAGAAGAAGAAATGAGTATCATCTGTCAATAGCACAAAAAGGGGTATCTTAAGCTTAAACCATGTAAGGACTGGAGGAGAATAAATGGTTTCTGTTCTAAACCTGTTTCATAAGCAGTTTGATATATGTGATTTCAATTTGTAAAGAAAAATATTTGCAATTCTTGATTGATTAGCTAGAGATTTAGCCTGAAGTTACTCAAATGAAGGTCCACAGTACTGTTTAAGAGAATAATCATCATACATCAGCATAGTTCATTATTTGTTTTTCAAAGATCCCTTTTCTTCTATGAGAGCATGTTAGATGAGTCTCTCCTTGTAATCTACAAAGCTTCTTTTACTGAGTTGAATTTGTGAAGGACGTCCCCTACAATTTGGTTAATTAGGACCATGAATAGCCAGTAAGTTATGGAGTATTTGGCATGCTGAATTAACTGAGCCTTCTTACACTGGGACTCAATTTTGTTAACAAATGAGTGAAATGATTTTTGATAACACTGGTGCGCTGCGACAATTTTTTTAGGTTCTTTACTGATAGTTAGATGCTCGTCTTTGTTGGAAATGTACGTGATAGTTCGGGCTTGTGTTCAACTGCTTTTAATGAATGTCACCACCTCGATGTTTAATCTTACTCCAGGAATCCTGCAACCCAAGATGTATCACTGAACATCAGCCAGGGTGGTTTCCGTAATAAGCATTTCAGTGAAGAAAACGCTGCTAAACAACTTTCTTTTAATAACGACTACCTTGGTAGTGGTGGGATGGACGACCCGGACGCTGTTGGACTTGATAGTGGGCGAGAGCCTTCACTTCATTGGAGTTCTGGAAATTCTCCTTATATGACACCGACACATGATGATCCAGGCACCTCATATTCTCCTTATTTACCCGCAGTGCTTGAGGAGCCTTCATCCTCATTTTCTGAAGGTAAGTTTCTTTTACTTTTAAGTGTCAGTTTGATCACCGGGCCTACTACTTAAATCATATTCTAATTTGCAGCTGCTGAAGATGATCCTTTACCTGGCATAGAAGGGCTCCAGATTTCAGGTGAAGCTTTTCCGGGTAGGGATCTTCAAGCTTGTGGCTATTCTGTTAATGGAACAACCAGCTGCAATTTTGAGGTAATTTTTGAGCTTTTGAATATTGCTAGCATTTCTTACTCTCATTTTATTGGAGATTAGGGTATTAGACTACCATTGGTGGGATGTTACCTGGACACTTCAAATGTAGGTTACTGTAGCCTCCGTCTGACCTTATTTTTGACTTAAATCCCGTGTCTATATGCTGTATTCTGGAAGTAGTAATTCCAGTACATGTGTACAATAGTTCTAGTTTCTGAAAAATATTGCTAAATTGTGGAAACAAAGTATCTCTTCCAAACATAAGTTGTTTGGAGTCTTGACCTGTGTTTGAACTTTACCAGTGGGTCAGATATCGGGAAGATGGATCAGTACACTATATTGAAGGTACTAAGCTTTTTCTTTTTTGCTGATTCTGCTCTGATTGTTTCTCCCTCCTGTTCGATTATTTCTCATCCTCGGCCTTGTCTGAATAATATTTGTCCACAGGTGCAAAGCAGCCTAACTATCTGGTCACTGCTGATGATGTGGATTCCTACCTTGCAATACATGTCCAACCTCTTGACAACAGAAAGCGCAAGGTATTTATTTTCTCAAATAGTTGTGTTAACATGTTAGCATAACTATTTTCAGAAAGATGAGATTTGTCTGTATTTCAGTTTGGTAGCTATAGCTTATGAAAGTGTAACCGAGAAGTTAGGATACCTATGAAGCACGGATACTGATACGGGGATTCGTAAATTTTCCAAAAATGGGGATACGTTGGGATACGTGTATTCATTAAATAATATTTAATTTATTAATAGTGAAAAGAATCACATAAAATAAGAAAATTCTTAAATACTATCTAGAATATTAAAAAAATAAATAGATAAAAACTCTAAACTCTAAACTCTCGCTCACCCATCAATCATCAATATTGTCTTCATCAAAGAACACCGTTTCTAGTTCTGGTTCGTCAAGTGAAAGATTTACAATTTCAAGTTCTCCCACACCGGTTAGTGGATCAAATGCATCTCTAAAATTTAACTTATTCTGTATATAAAATAATTTTTGATAAATACGAATATATTACATATCTAAAAATATTTAACATATTCTGTATATAAATATTTGGCAATATATATATATATATCTTATACTATAAGAAGTATCCCCTCTAGAGTATCCGAGAAGTATCCCCTACCCTTTTCGTAATTAATAAAAAGGGACACTTTAAATGGGGTGGCCGATACGTACCCCCAAGTGTCCGACACGGATACGTCACCGGTTTTGAAGTGTCCGTGCTTCATAGTAGGATACCAATTTCAGCTGTACTTTCTAATCTCCCTATTCAAAGATAATAGAGAATATATGAGATTTCAGTTTTCATGTTTTCATCACTACAAATAGTTTATAGTGGTATCTTGTTCAGGGAACTGTCTAAAAATTGAGGGTGTGTTCTGTAAAATCTGTAGTTTGTTAGAAAATTTTCTTTGTCATGAAAGAACCTAATTTCACAGGCCTTACGGCTGCTTACACAAGTTATGCCTATGTTCCTTTACTTGTGTTTGAGAAAATATTTTTTGTAATATTTCAGGGTGAACTCGTAAAAGTGTTCGCAAATGAGCAAATAAAGATTGCCCTTGGTAAGTTTGCCCATTTCACCTTTTTCATTTTTGTTTGTGTGAAATAACATGAACTTCATGAAAAATGAAGGGAACAAAAACCAAAACCTCCAAAGAGACTATTTAATTCAACAGTTGGGAAGACCATTCATATCTCTCCCAATTAGAGTAGCGGTTTCACCTGGCGAAGCTTGTCGCCACTGTTATCCGGAAGAATCAGCTCTATATTTAGCGAAAAAGTCCACACAACTATTACGTTTTCTATGAATTCGAGAGTGGAGAAAGTTGACATTTTGAGGCCTACTTGTGTAATATCTCATCGGACTTTCAAACACCAGGCATCAGAAACTTACCATTGAAAGCCATAAGAAGAAGTTCAGAGTCACGCGAATCAAATTCTCGACCAACCTATATTTAAACAATACCCTATGCTAGGATTGCAGCGAATGATTCCTTAAGTTTTCCCCAGCACTTGTATTTCCTAGATTGCCAAAAGAACAACCATCTGTATTTATTTTAATCCCACCAGGACCAGGAAGAACCCAGTTGACTTGAATTATACGTTAATTGCATTTTTTTAAAAGCCAAAACTTTGTATTGAATATGAACTATACGTGTTTCGAAATGTGCACCAAATGCTGCTTTAAAGATCCTAGTTACAACTCTGCAAGAGGTATTTGTTACATTTACTTCAGAAAATGCTGTCAGCACACAAGAAATGTTACATAGCATGCTTATTAATGCAGTGTCTTTCAACTACATCTGTTCCAGAATCTTATTATGCTAGATGAAATCTGTACTTGTAGCTTGTTCGAAGAGAGTATTGTTGCTGTTGCGATTATTTCAACATAGAAATCCAATTGCCTTTTATGCTAATGTGCTTTTAGGAATTTTTGTTCCATATATACCAGCTTAGCCTGAATTTCTTGAGCATTCCTTCTGTTTTAATTATTAGTTCCAGCTGCTCGCGCTTTTAGTCAAATAGCAAGTTGCTTGTAGTTAAACTTTTCTCTGCTGTTGGTTGCAGATCCTGATATGCAAGAACAGATAGAGAAAACCCTTCATAGTGGACATGCTTCGTATGAAGTTTCTGTCGCGGTACGACAGCTTCATGTATAAAGATTGTTATTCTGTTGTTACTTAATCTCATGCAGCATGTAACTAAATGCAACTATGCCATATTTTCTCCTTGATGCAGGTCGGATATCTTGATATATGGGAGCCAGCTATTTTGGCCATTAAGAGAGAGGGTTACAGTATCAAGTGCAATGGACCTCGTGGTGTTGTTGTCACAGAAAAGTTTCTCCCGATCACAGCTGTACGATTTTTCACCTTTATGTTGATCTAGTCATGATTATCTGAACCTTTTGAAAGACTGATGCTGTCACTGTCTCGGTTTTCATAACTTAGCATACAATATCTATTATTTGTCTTCAGGTTCATTATCCCAAATCTTCCCATGCTGGTAATGCATTAACTATCTTCTTATTTCATTGCATCTTTTGCAGGTTACAATTCCCTACGGAAGTCCTACAGCATTTTCGATTTCTGGTGCTGGCGGGGTTGAACATCCTTTAAAAACAACAGATAGTAGCGCGTAAGTACTGATTGGTCATTATGTAGACAATATGAAGACCTTAGTTGCTAGAGAAGAAAATAAAAACCAGGAGGAGATTGCTTCAAATATGGGGTGTCTGCCAAGAATAAATATTTGTAACTCCATGTCACTCCTTTTTGCAAGTATACCCTATCATTCAAGCCTATGCCTACATTAATCCCAATCTGTTATTTTATTCATGCTCAGTCACTTGTGGAAGAGCTTAGCAGCCTCACTACCCTTCTATGGCCATATCTATGAAGAGAATGAAACATCTGTTAGGAAAACTACTAACCACTTCTATGAAGCTTAAATAATTAGATCTCGCATTACGGAGTGTAGATGTTTATATTTCGAAGCAGCTGTTTTGCTGTGAAATAATTTAGCGAACATTCTAAAGTTTTGTAATTCTATATTTATTTCTGAGATATATTGTTGAACAACATCCCACCTCTTGTTCACCAAGTCTGTCTTTAATCTCACTTTAATTTTCTTTATGCAGGTTAAGAGATACCATTGTGCTCACGATGAGATTATTTATCATGAGGGTATAACTTTGACTTTTAAAATTGAACATTTGTTTGTAAGTGGTAATTCCATGCACTATGCAGCACATATCGTTCGTATGATGTAGTCTTTTAAAAACTACCTTTGCATTGTTAGGGTTCTTTAGGCAATGTATTGTTATTCTAAACTTACTTCTAGCTGAAATTGTGATGATACTATCACAGTATTCTATAAAGGCCATGTTAGTAATTTTTCTTGCTCTCGCGCTTCTGTATGCAAGATTCTATTAGTGATATATTTTACTACTGTATAAACTACATAGATATCAGAAGTCAGGTAGCAATTTTAGTGGACTTCAGAGGCCAAGAATTTTACTAGGCAAATCTCCTGAGAATCATAGCATACTTGAACAGTTTATCTTTTAGATTGTAGCAGAAATGGAAGCCCTAGAATTAACTTTGTTGGTCTCATATCAATGATAACATAAATTGAAGCGGCATCATCTTCTTATTTGATGACCTATCTCTATTTTTGTTGAAACCCGTTGCAGCCTTCTGCTCAGCTCATTGGAAAGTGTATATATGAACATACTCTTCATTTTGCAGGCTGTTGAGAAAAGAAAAGGGAAGAAAAAGGGTCTGTTTTTCCACAAGTAGAGTGCATTTTTGGGGGGCTTTTGTTTCAAGCTCAATTGGGGGTGTTTTCTGTAAAGTGTTTGTAGTTAAGTAGTAGGTTACTCATGTGAAATGAGTGCAGGGTTGTAGATTTTTCCTGCAGTTAGTGCATCTAAACCTCATCTTGTAAGAAGTCCAGTCAATTTTTTAACTGAGCGAAGTGGAGGCATTCCAGGGACGTTCCCTGTTGTAGTTCTTAACAATGTGGTACTAAGTTTTTGCAAGCTCTATCTTCTCCTTAGATGCAGGTTTGTCAGCAACTTTGTTATTATTGAATCTTGTATAGTTACCTGCAGTATCCTTTATTATTTTCTATTGACGATGATGATGACCTTTCAGATTTCTAAGTTCGAAAGAATTCGACTAATGTCTAAGAGCTGCTAATTTGCTTCAGCTACTTTTTAGACGAATAATCTCCCTTGTTTGTTGCTTTACTTTTGACACCCATGGTTATATTACATGGTTAGTTTGAGCTTTAGCTACAGTTAGATGTTCTTTGACCTATGAATCTCACAGCGGAACCCATGTGCATCTCATTGTTCACTGAAACAAGTTTTACTGTAGATAATTTGTACTTGTAAATTCCGGGTTTTAAGTTTGATCTTTAGCTACATTAAGATGTTCTTCGACCTGTGAATCTCATGAGCAGAACCCGTATGCATCTATTGTTGAACGAAACAAGTCCCACTGCCACTGTAGATAATTTATACTTGTAAACTGCTAATGTGGGATATGAAAACCCATCAAGACAAAAGTAGCTGGTGGTACCCATTAGCAGGGCAGGATTTTTATCTTTTTTTTATCTTTTTGTTTCTTTTATGTGAACTCCTTTGGAAACGCAAAAATAGTGAAAAATCCCGCCTCATCCAAGATTTCGTCATATGCAATTTTGCGGGGGAATTGGTTTTGAAGATACATTAAAAACTCCATTTATCAATGAATCATATTATAGGGCTCCGGAGATTTGGTTTTGAGGGCTCCTATGTATTCAAATGTCCTGACTATGGATGGAGGGGACCTAATCTATAATAAAAAAAAATACTCTTTGATAACTTACCTAAATAGTTGTTGTGCCCATGCGTTGCACGTGTCTAGATGTTTTTCAAACAAAAGTTAGTGTGTCTAGATGTTTTGCAGACAAAAGTTAGTGTTGGTAGTTTTTTTGGTTTCAAAATTTGAAAACAGGCACTAAAAATAGTAGAATACTAAAAATGATAATGTTAAAAATAGCGGATTAATAAAATTAATTAACAATAATCAAGTCAATCGAAACTGAAAAGAATCTATTGTGATTATAACTTTTTTTTTTTATTTTCAAGCCTCGTTGTCAGATAGCAAAACAAACCTTTGTAAATCCTTTATCTGCATTGCCTCTTCCCTTGATGATAAAGCTTAGTAACCCACTGGATGTAAGAGGAAATGGCTTCTTTCCACGCAAAATATATCTGAACTTCTCATGTTTGGTCATTTTGCAGACCTACTTCATGGTTTCTGATTGCTTAGGACGTTTTTTAAATAACAAAATAGATCGAGTCAACTTTGCAATACAGTAAAACTAACATGAACTTGAGTAAGTTTTGTTACTTTTGTATAAACCTCAGCATAAAATTTCTAATGATTGCAGTACAATAAGTATGACCTCAAACATTTGTATTTAACCCCACATAATTAACAGAATAGGCACAGCATATAAGATTAGCTCTGGACATTAAACACATCTCTTCTTACTCTTCAGCTAGCCAATTTACTATAGTATCCAAAATGCAGGTATGGAGCATGAAATCAAAGGTCAGTAAATAATTTTTATCTGATAGTATTTGTATAATAACACGGACCTAATGTGAATTAGACGCGTAACCTTCTGACAATAGAGTCAGACGCGGTATCATTGCGCCACACATCTGTGGTTAACCTGATATCCAGTTCAGAATTCTCTCTTTGTAGATATTTTGACAATTAAGTGCAAAGAAAATGTGAAAGAAGAGATAGACAAATAGCTAGCACATAGAGTTCATTTTGACGTCATCATCAAAACTAAAGTTAAGTTGGATTCTGACTGCATTAATGGTAGCCTACATTTTGAAAGCAAAAGACAATTTTATTTTTCAGGAAATGATGGTGAATAGCAGAGCCCATGAAATCAAGTGCTTAGCGTGCTATGTGCCATGCTGTGCCGGAAATTATGATATGTCGTGCTGTGCCGTGCTAGAATGCGTGTTGTACCAGAAAAATAAACGTGTTGTACCGTGCTGTGCTGTGCCAGGCACATTTATTTTATATTTTCCAATATAAATGTTTTCCAAATATTTAGGTAATATATGTGTTATTATGAAAATAAGTCAATATAACGGCAGTAAAATGTCAATAATTGGCTAGAATAAAGGTTTTTTTTGTGAAATATACACAAAATGTGATGTATTGTGCCTTGTTTTGTAGTATTTTATGTATACTATGACGTGCTTTCTTAACGTGTTGTGATCTGACGTGCCACGTGCTAATCCGTGCCGCATGCTGTGCTGAGCTACTGTGCCAATTAGTCAAACACAACATGTCCCATTTAACTAACGTGTTGTGCCGTGCTGGGCTGAGCTGGGCTCAAATTTTAGCGTGTTGTGCTGGACTGTGCTCGTACTGACACAACCCAATTTACACCTCTAGAGGTGATCATAGTGCTTCGGATATTAAGTTAATTAGGATATGTTACCAACTTTGCAGCATCTAATTGACATGATTGTACAACAATCTACATGTACTAAACAAAGAGACTCACCATAACAGAGGTTAAGAGATCAAAACCATTCGGAAGAGCAGGAATGATACCGTTCTTGACAACCTTCCAGAGTTGCTTCCATCACAACCTTGCTAGATAAAAATTCACCATACCTAGCAAAAGCAAAAAAGAAAATAAAGGAAAATAAAGGAAAATTAATAGAAATGCCCTCACATTAGGACCCGAAATACAAATGTGTCCCGTTTTTTTTCGAAATTTAAAAACTGTCCCTTTGTCCATCCATTTAGGCGTTAAGTCAGTTTTTTTTTAAGCATGAAAAATATTATTAAAATTAAGCAGCAATTACACGAGAGTAGGTGATACCCAAAGAGTCATCCATTACAATTTGATTAATGCATGGTGGGATTGTATGGTCCCAAAATAAAGTTGTAGGTTCTCCAGTTGGTTGTTGTCTGCTGCCAGATTGGCCAATCCATCCGCTGCCTGATTGCCTTTCATGTAGTTGTGTTTTGCGGTGCAGTGGGGGATCTGTCTCATGATTCGTTTGGTTTCAGAAATCATTTCTGAGATGTACCAAGGCGGATCGACATCTGAGGTTAGGAATCGAAGCAAGTTTTCCGAATCAGTTTCAAATTCAACCTTTGTCCAGCTTCGTTCTTTTGACGTCCTGATCGCTATCAGCATTGCCCATGATTCAGCTGTGAGGGCGGTGGTGATTCCTAGTGGTTGTGATACAACTACTAGGGTGTTAGCAGAAGCATCCCTACAAATGAAACCTGCTCCAGCTATTCCTGGGTGTCCTCGCGCTGCTCCGTCAGTGTTGATCTTGATCCAATCTAGATTAGGTTTGAGCCATCCTATGTAGATTGTTGTAGTCGTTCGTGTTCCATTTCTTGGGTTTGCAAGAGCTGGCATTCCAGGTATCACGGGACGGAGGTTCTCCTGTGCCCAAGAGAATTCTTGTTGCAGACTGATAGCCATCTGGGTAATGTTCTCTGGATTTGGTTGCTTTTGTCGATAAGTGTAGTCATTCCTAGCTATCCATAAGGACCAGAAAAGGAAACAGAAGGCTGTTTTGACCGAGTGATGAGTTTTCAGATGTATAATTTGGGTGATAGTCATTTGAGGGTTTGGAAAATTGGGAAGATTTTGGGATGTGGTCGAATGAGTATGGAGTCTTGTGAGAAGAATGTTCCATGAGGCCACTGCCACTTGACAATGGAGAAGAATATGATCAGCAGATTCCGGATCAGAGTTGCATTGTGGACAGATGTTGGTATCAGTGAGGTGGATATGATTTATAATAGTGAAGGTTGGAAGGCCTTCGTTGATTGCTTTCCACAAGAAAAGCTGTAGTTTTGGAGGACATGGGAGTGTCCATAGAAACTTAGTTGGTGGCAAAGGGTTTAGGTGGGAATGATCCGATAAGCTGTTTAAGCAGTGATATCCAGATGATGTGGTGTATTTTCCAAATTTGGTGAAAGGCCGGATGATTTCGTCAAAGGAGTTGGTTTGGGGTAGGTGGATATTCACGATTCGTTGGGTTATATGGGGTGGCAGGAGGTTTAGTTTATCATGATTCCAAGTGTGAGTGAAAGGATCAATGAGATCAACGACTGTCTGGATTGGGTAACAGCTCGCTGGGTCCAACGAACTAGCGAATTGAGGGATCCAGTTTTCTTAAATAGGGGTTGTTAAGCCATCTCCGATTTTGTAGAAAAGATGTTGTTTGATTGTGGGAATGAGGGATGCTAGTTGCCTCCATTGGGGACTGATTGAAGATGGGGTTGTTGGAGTTCCTGAAAAGAGAGGTTGCTGCTTCAGATATTTTTCGTTGCAAAGGCTAGCATATATTGAATCTGGTTTCTCGTGGATGCTCCAGACCCGTTTCATGATCAACGCCTTATTATGATCTCTACTTCTTCGAATTCCTAGCCCACCTTCTGATATGGGCTTAATTAGCTTATCATAACCCAGTTGATGAAGCTTTTTGACTGAGGAGTCATGTCCCCAAAAAAAGTTTCGGGTGATGCGATATATTTTCTTATTCACATTGATAGGTAAAAGTTGTGCTTGCATGATGTGGTTTGATGTAGGGGTTAGGGAAGATTTTATGAGAGCTAATCTTCTTGAAGGTGTTAGGCATTTCGTCATCCATCATTTTGCCTTGCGCGCCAATTGATTTAGTAGAGGTTCAAAAATGTGGTGAGAGCATCTTCCATGTTTGAATTGGATTCCTAAGTAGATCGAGGGTATCGAGGTTGTTGGCATATTAAAAGCTTGATGAAGGTCGAATAATTGGTGTTGGGTGAGCTTTGGATGATGGTTGATTTCGAATAATTAATGTGCTGACCTGCTGATGTGCTGTATGCTTGGAGAAGTTGTTTGAGTTGATTCGTTCCCTCCTTTGTAGCCGTGTACGTGATGAGGAGATCGTCTGCATACATAAGATGGAGAATTAACGGAGCTTTTTGTGAAATGCGGAGTCCCTCCACAGTTTTTTTGACCTCAAGGTTTCCCAAGTTTGTTGAGAGAATTTCCGCACAAATAATAAACACATATGAGGAAAGTGGATCTCCTTGTCTTATTCCTATAGTTGAAGTGATATACCCATGCATCGTGCCATTGATGTTGATTGAGTATGTGACTGTTGATATACAAAGCATGATGTATTCTATGAAAGTTGTCGGGAAACCTAACTTGGTAAAAGCTTTTCTAGCGAAACCCCAATCTAGACTATCATAGGCTTTTTGGATATCCAATTTAAGTGCTATTTTGGGGTCTTTAGTGTTGGTTGAGGTTTTAATATGATGAAAGATCTCCCCAGCTATTGCTATGTTATCCTAGATAGATCTTTGGGGTACAAAAGCGCTTTGAAAGGGGCTTATTAGGAAAGGGAGTAAGGGGCGTAATCGGTTGACCAGGATTTTTGAAATGATTTTGTAGGTGACATTGCAGAGTCCTATAGGCCTGAATTGTGATGGTTTGGATGGGTGGTCTATTTTGGGGATTAAAGTGAGGTTCGTGTGGTTCATGAGTGGGTGGATACTGAAGGAGTTGAAGAAACTATGTACCATCTCTATTAATTGCACGTGGGTTGTTTGCCAAAAAACTTTTAAAAACTTACTAGTGTATCCGTCTGGACCTGGAACACTTTCAGAGCTAATGGAAAATAAGGCTTGTTTGATCTCTATGGGAGTTACTTCTTTCGTCAGCGAAGCACATTGGCTGGGTGTTAACCTTGGGGTTATTGCCGCAAATATGCTTTTATCTATCATTGTACTTGGAGCCGTATATTGATCAGTGAAGTGATCGATCATTAATCCAACCACGACATCTTTATCTGTAACCCAGTTGTTTTGATGGTCTTGAAGTTGCTGGATGTTATTACAACTTCGGTGGATTGTTGCTTTGGTGTGGAAGAATGTGGTATTACGATAGCCCGATTGTATATATTGAATTCTTGATCTTTGTCGCCAATAAGTTTCATGGCAGTCAAGTAACGTCATATGTTGTTCTCTGAGTTGTTTTTCACGGAGTTGCCAATGTATCAAGTCATTGCCAGTACGGATGGCACATTGATGTTGGGCCATTTTGATTTGCGCTATAGGTTTCTTGATCATCGTGGGGAGGTGGCCGAAAGTTTCTTTGTTCCACTTGGTAAGGATTTCACTGGTTGAAATGAGCTTGAGTCGCAAATTCAGTTCGGGTTCTGAATCATGAATCTTGGTCCACGCCGAATTCACCACTTGTTGTAGTTGTGGATGAGTAAGCCATAAGTGCTCAAAATTATAGTTTCTGCTCCCTTGCCAATTAATTGCTTTAGTTTGGAGCAGAATTGGGGCATGGTCTGAAGCTATTCTCGGTAGGTGCGTAACTCCTGCATGCGGTTTGGACGTTCGACAATGTTGAGTTGTAATAGCTCTGTCGAGTCGTTCCAGAATGTTATCTTGCCCTTGATGATTGTTCGTGAACGGATCTCCTCGGAATCCCAGATCCAAGAGTCCCATTTTATCAATTACATTGAGAAATGGTTGGGTCTGAGCATAGGTTACCTGTCTGCACCTTTTTTTTTTCCCGTTTGGTCCATAATTTCATTGAAGTCTCCAATGAGGACCCATGGTGCATTGATGTTGGAAAAAATTAAAAATTAATGGAAAGTCCTGCCATAAATCTTTTCTTGCAGCCGGGTGCGGGGGAGGGGGGGCATATATTCTGGTGCACAACCAAGGATATTCAGGTGTCGGAGGAGTAATAAGTACATTTATATAACTTTGCGAGTGCAAGATGATTTGCACATCGTAGTTATCCTTCCACATTAAACATAGTCCTCCCTTTCTGCCGACTTTGGGGATAGAGAAATGATTCTGGTATTGAAGTGATTGTGCGACAAAATTCATATGATTTTTGGTAGATATGGTTTCAGATAGAAAAACAACTTCGCAGATGTTGTATTGTGTTTTGCTGATTGAGTCCTTGACAGTTCCATGCTAGAATGCTCATCTTGGCAAGCCAACAACTTTGAGGTTATATAAGCTGAATACTGAGCAGGTCCGAGAGAGATAGCACTTACAAAATTACAATACCACTAATAAAATTACAATACAATTAAAACTGAAAAGTGTGCTTTATAATGCAGCACATACAAGGAAAAATACAAGAGAGAAAATGGAGAAAAGTTACTTAAGTCCGACTATCGACTATTACATATTTGACAGACCTATTACACAATTGAAAATGTATTGTGCACGGAAATAAAACTACAAACTAAAATAGCAGGGTAGTTAGCCGAGGGATAAAGCAAATAAAACAGCTCAGAAAGGATGATAAAAAACAGTAGTTTAAGTGGACTTACCTGGGGATTTAGATTGATCAGAGGAGCTTAGGATTGGAACTGAGGATGATGAAATCTTTATTTGGACACAGAAATTCGGTAGGCAGAAAACGACTCAAAAATCATACCAGAAGAAAAAGAGGTTCTAACTATTAAGAAAACTAAAACAAACAGGCACTAAACTATCACTAGAGTTCACAACAGTTAAAACAAAATTGAACAGATTAGGATAATCCAGCAGGCAGTAGATAATTAACAGAACAGGCAACAAACACATAATTCCCAAGAAGTATTCAAACCTATCTAAATTAAAGAAACTTACATGGAGAAAAAGAGAAGTAAGAGAAGCAAAGGTGAAGAACTCATTACAATTAAACATAAAATTTTATGAAGGATCAAGGGTTTAAAAGGAACATCAAGCATGCAAGGATTAACAATACAATCCTACAATCTTATAAGAAAAACTATTCAACATGCATATTCCTTATTTGAACAGAACCACGGAGGAGAAAAGATCTATTACAATTACAAAACAGTAGTATACTACATCGATCCCAACTGTAGCAACTACAACACAAGCAAAAGAAAATCCATTTTCGAAAAAAGACACAGAGAAGCACTAGATCCATTATAAAACCTGAAAACAATAGTATACAACTTCATCCATAACCGATGCAACTACTACATAAGAACAATAAATAAGAACATAGGCATAGAGAATCAAAAGTACTATTACAGTAACTAGAAACAGTAGCATACAACATCTACACAGCTGAGGCTACTACAACACAAGCAGAAGAAGCAAAAGGAACTGGCTAAGAGACCACCAGAAAAGGAAGGAACACAGACTAAAAGGAAGGATTTCATTTTCCTTCAAAATCAAAGAATCCCTAATAACTCACTTTAAGAGATTCCAATTTAAAACACCTTTTAATTAAATTAAACCCCAAATTCACAGAAATCACGTAATAAAGTTTTAAATTTTCTTTCAAGACAAAGTAATCCATTCTAGTGACACCACAAATCAAATCAAGGAATACAACTCATAAAATCAAGTAGTCTTGATATAAGATTCGAAGAACCCAATTCTAAAAACAACCACAAGCAGAAAATTGCAATTACGAATCAAAGAAGATTGCAGCAACTAGAGACTAATGAATAGGAACTAAACATCCTAAATCAGAAAAACCTTAGAAGAGGCAAATCAAAAAGGAAGATAGCAAATCTAGGAATTAATACTAATTAATAGGAAAAAGAACTTGAAAATACTATTACATAGACCTTCTTCTAAAAATCAAAACAAAGAGATTTCTACCAAATAAGAAAACAAATCTAATCAAAGTTAGAAGAACTAAAAACTAAAATACCTTACAAAAAATTGTGGCTTTCATCATTTCCTCAATCCACAACCATCAGCTCTAAATCATCATCCTCCCCAGGGGTCCTATGGTTTACTCTTGTCTGAAATTTGTAGCCATTGAAGCCATCTTTTGGATTTGATTTAAAGACTGAGTCTAGGGTTTTGGAAGAGAAATAGGTTCGAGATCAAACAAAGGCTATTAAAATTGGTTTTTCTGTGGGTATTATGGGTTAGATTAGACTCAAGATCTGATGTTATTGAAATAGCTGAATTTCAGGGATCAATCTGAGGAGTTCATATTCGGAAGAATGGGAATCAGTGAGATTTGGGGTGACTCAATTATCGCCCGATTCCATTCTCTCTTTTGAAAATTTAGTGTTCGGCTGTTTGAAGGTGTCTCAAGTTAAGTCAATATTTTGACAGTTGAAAAGTCAAATCTCGAGAAATGGGATAAAAAATGTAGGAAATAACTATTAGTCCTAGAAATAATATACTAGGATGAGTCTAGTCCAGTTGACTGAGTCAACTATCTGTTTGATCCTTTTTTGTAAAATATAATATAGTTTGGTCCTAGGATGACGTCATGGATGATGTAATTGTCATTAGGTAGTGAAGAAATACCCTTTTGGTACCATATATATATATATAAAAAGTCAATAGAAAATATCTTATTTCAGATTTACTTTCTCTCTCCTTCTGTTTTTAGATCTAGTTTCTCTCTCCATTTTTTTTTGTTGATGCTCATGTAAATGATGAAGAAGGATGATAATTTTTTTGGTTTTTTCTTCTATGTAGCTACTGTTGATGTTGAAGATGATGAAGACGACGAAGATTTTGTCTTTCTTCGTCATTTGTTGTTGCTACTGCTGTTGAAGAAGATGGAGATGATGAAGACGACGATGATTGTGTGTTTCTTTCTTCTTTGCTGCTGCTGCTTTTGTTGAAGATGATGTAGACGATGAAGACTATGAAGATTTTTATGTTATTTGGATGTATTTTTTTGATTTTGATGTTGAAGATCTTGATCTTGATTTTGCTGCTCGTGTTAAAGATGAATAAAGACAATGATGTTTGCTGCTGCTGTTGAAGATGATGAAGATGATGCTACTGCAGTTCATTCCAGAAGTGAACTTTGTTTTTTTTAGGTTTTTATATGGAGTTCATTTCTGGAATGAACTTTGTTTTTTTTAGGTTTTTATATGGAGTTCATTTCTGGAATGAACTATGGTTTTTTTAGGTTTTTATATGGAGTTCATTTCTGGAATAAACTCTAGTTTATGTGTTTTTTGAAAAAATAATTAGAAAATAACAGGAGTTCATTTTGACGAATGAACCACTACAAGAAAATAAGTAAAAATTAAGACTAATTTTGTCTGTTTTATATTTTCAAATTATTATGGACCAAACAGTAAACGCGTTTTCCCAAAGGACTAAACAGACATGGGACCACCTAGTTTTTTTTTTTGGAGGTGTTATCACGTACCCACCTAGGGGTGTAAATAATACCCGAAAATACTCGGCCTGCCTGTATCTGCCCGAGCCCGCCTGTACCCGAAGTAGCTCAAAGCCTGTTATGGCCTGTCATGGACCACCCGGCCCGGCCTGGCCTGGATTAATTTATTGGGCGGTCTCGGGCTTTGCGATTAATTATGATGCCCGGCCTGATACCCGGCCTGAAAGCCTTCTATGTGCCATTAATCATTTAATATCCTCTTAAAAAGACTTAAAAGTTACAATTTTATAATTGTCAATTTTGTGTCAAAAAAAATAAAAAATATAATTGTTTTTACTTATAATTAACCTTTTCAAAACATTAATGGTAATATATTTTCTTATTAGAAAGTTTATTGTACTCTAATTAATTATTTATTATATGCTAAAATTAAAAATTTGTCAGTGTAATTTAAATATAAAATAATATTATCACTTACGATATGCGATGCTGGAAAGGAAAGGATATTGTATTTAATACCGTTCATTTGAAAATTTAAACTTAAAAAAAAAATTCAAAATAGTGGCATGTCCGGCCCGATCTGGCCTGCCCGTATAAAAAGCGGGCTTTGGGCGGTCTTTGGGTAACAAATTATCTACTTGTGCCCGGCCTGAATTTGTTTACGGGTTCACAAATATTAAGCCTGGCCTGCCCGGCCTGTCTTAGTTTTTGGGTCGGGCGGCCCGGCCGCCCGAATTTACACCCCTATACCCACCCTTCAAATTACTCAGTTTATCTTTTCTTCTTCTATTTTTCCTTTTGTCGACCATCTCTGTCACTCTGTTCTTCTATCTCTCGCAACTCCCTGTCTCTTGTTCTAACTATTCTTCTTTCTCGGAACTAACACTTGAGACAATGCCGATGGAGATCAACATTTGGAAGGAGTAAGAGAAAAATGGTATTCAGTGAAGAGAGTGATTTTACCATAAATTTTTTTTAGTCTTTTTTAGGATCATGAATACAAAATTTACGATCAGGGTATTGTAGAATAATACCATTAACGATCGAAACCATAAGCTTTTCTAGAAAAAGCTTTAACTGATTTGAAACCCATTAACGATCTGTTGCTTGTTGCTAGAGTGCTAGGGGGTTTTTCTCTCGGACTTCTAATAGAAATCAATACCGGTTTTTAATTAGAATTTGAAGCGGTGAATTTTGGAAATTCAGAGACGCTGCTGCTGTTAGAGTTTTTTAGGTTTTATTTGATGGTTTCACTTTGGTTTTAATGATAATGAAAATTATGAAATCATGAAGGAAAGAAGAAAAAACTGAAGCATGGAACGTTTTATTTTGGTTTGATAACCGTTGTCACTACAGTAAATGGAATTAACAATAACTGTTGTTGCAGAGATTGATTGTTTTCGAAGATGAACACAAGGATTGCTTGGTTATAGCATTTCCTGTTACTTTGTGTTCTTTTATTCGTGTCAAAATAAATGAGTAATGACGTTTTAAAGGTTTCAAAATTTTATTTAAATTGTTCGATATTGATTTTGAACCAAAGTTAATGGAGATTTAGATGAAGAACAGACTTAAGAGGAGAAAAAGAAGACCGAGAATTCATGAGATTCCATGTATCGAGGAATTAGATCACATCAAGGGTAAATAGGTACTTGGCATCTGCAAAAGCTAGTGACACGTTTTAACAAAAAACGTGATGGAAAAATTTGTATCATGACATGTTTGAAATCTTGAAAAAAACTGGGGCAGTACTGTAAGGTGCACTCTAAAAATGGGGGCATATCAGTAAAAAGCCCCAAAAAAAGTTCACCCTGCCAATACCAGCCCCCAGTTAAAAGAAAAGTGAAAGAGATGGTTAGGATATTGATATCAATGTGCGATGTTGATCAGAAAAAACTCCATAAAACCCCTTTCGATATCAGGTCAAGCTCCTCAAAGTGCAGTGGGGAGACTTCGAGGAAGATGTTTTTTTCCATCGTAATGATTCACTGCCGATTGCGAGCATTGCATCTACAAAAGCAAGCTTCTATGAAACAAATTCCAAACAAACATGTCGAGCTAGCTGGTATATGTTCAGGAAACAAATTACAGCTTCATTATTTTGTTTCCATTGATAATCTTTTAAGTGCAACAAATGTTTTCTACAGGTATACAACAAAGTCAGTGCAACATGCTAGATATTATAGTTACTACCCTCTCCAAAGGAACATAATAGCAAATTTAAAATTCAGTATCAAAACAATATTCATAAACCATTCAATAACTACTTCAAGATTCAATAACTACTTAAAACTTCAAACTGGAGAAAAACATATACCATCTTCCCTTCAATTCAGTATCCCCACTATAACTTTCTGGTCTTGTACTTCATGCAAATCCGATCATGAGATGAAGTGAATACTAAAAATTGTGTGTATTAACCGATAACTAATGGATTTACCTAAGCAGTATAATCTCAACATTCTTACCAAATTGTAGGATAAGAAAAACAGTGAAAGAAAACGAACTCACACGGTTAATTTTGTTAATTAATAGCCGTTTTTGTTAATTAGTACCAAATTCTAGTTTTTGTTACTTACTCGGTGGATAGACATAGAATTGAGGACGCAAGTTTCGTCTGTAGCAAAGAAAAAATAAAATCGGTGGGTAGATGGTTTGAAGTTCGGTGGATAGCAAATAAATAAACTCGGCGGTGGTATTGGACGAAAGATTGGTGGTGTGAAAAAACATAAAGTTCTTGTTGATTGAAATACTCTTCTGCGAGGCCAGAAGCTCTAGGAAGAGAGCTTTGTTCATCTTTTAACCACAACAGAGGAGATTCACCTGAAATCATATTATTATTTGAAAAAACGGGGGTACAACAAGCACACCCAATATTTCGCTTAGCAATCTGTATGGACTAACTCCAATATACTTTCAAGAGAATCAACCAGACTCAATCTTAAAAAGTATATCAAAGAGTTATAATATCTCGATCTCTCGATTTAATCCTTACTCAAGCAAATAGAAATCCGCAAGTCTGATTAAATAAGAGAGATAACTTGGATGGTACCAAAGACCAATATCCAAGTGTCAATCAATGTAAATCAATAACCCATGGTCGAATATTCTATTGATTGAACTAGCGCACAACCTGTGATATTTCAATTATATAAAAAAATATAATGCGGAAAAGAAATAACACAGACACCAGAATTTTGTTAACGAGGAAACCGCAAATGCAGAAAACCCCCGGGACCTAGTCCAAATTGAACACACACTGTATTAAGCCGCTACAGACACTAGCCTACTACAAACTAACTTCGGTCTGGACTGTAGTTGAACCCCAATACATCTCACACTGATCCAAGGTACAGTTGTGCTCCTTTCGTCTCTGATCCAAGCAGGATACTACATACTTGATTCCCTTAGCTGATCTCACTCACAACTAAGAGTTGTTACGACCCAAAGTCAAAGACTTTGATAAACAAGTATGTATCACACAAAAAAGTCTACAGTAATAGATAAATCTGTCTCCCACAGAAATACCTACGAGTTTTGTTTCGTATTTTGATAAATCAAGGTGAACAAGAACCAATTGATAACCCAGACTTATATTCCCGAAGAACAGCCTAGAATTATCAAGCATCTCACAATAATCTTAATCGACGCGGCGAAAGAAGATATTGTGGAATCACAAACGATGAGATGAAGATGTTTGTGATTACTTTTATATCTTGCCTATCGGAGATAACAATCTCAAGCCAATCTTTACGATTTTACTCGTACGATAGAATATGCAAGATCGGATCACACAACTACGAGAAAGAAGTATCGGTCTTGCTTCACAATTCCAGTGAATTCTTCAAGTCGTTAACCTGGTTTACAAGAAGAAACCTAAGGTTAAAGGAGAATCGACTCTATATAATACAACTAGTATCACATGTTAGGGATTAGGTTTCCCAGTTGCTAGAGTTCTCCCTTATATAGTCTTTCAAATCAGGGTTTGCAATCAATGTTAGCTTAGTAACAAAGCATTCAATATTCACCGTTAGATGAAAACCTGATTAGATTCAAGCTAATATCTTTCAACCATTAGATCGAAACTTAGCTTGTTACACACAAATGAAATGCACGTGTATATAGGTTCGTGTAATCGTACCCAAGCATGTACATCTAGTTGGTTCAACAGTAGTTAACCAAATGGTTAGCCATATGAGCACTTTCATATCAACCATATTCTTCTTTACCATAACCAGTTCAAATGACTCAAATGAACTAGTTAGAGAGTTGTTCAATTGCTTAGATCCTATAGAAGTATACAAGACACAATCGAAGCAAAAACGATTTGATTCACTCGAATCGATTCATGAATTTTATATCCACGGTTTGCAAACTTGCATTTCTTAGTTTATATAAGTTTAAGTTCACGAATAATCGTGTTTAGAAATAACCAACTCAAGTACGCGGACTCGGTTCACGGACTTAAGTTCCCGGAAGGAGTTCTCAAACTCCAGCAAATTTTCTCGGGTCGAGAACTTCCGCCAGTTCGCGGACATAGTTCACGGGTCTTATTCCGGTTCTCTTGATCAACAAAGTTTGCAAACTTCGGTTCAAGGAATAAGGACTTATACATATATGTGTTACCACACAATGCTTATATCCAACATTGGTTATTTATTCTAAACTCTCATTTCAATCATTCTTAGAGGACGTTATATAGTTGTTATTCACAAACCATTTTTCGTCAAAGCCATTTTCAAGTGATTGAAACATAATATGACTTTCGTCACTAGGTAAAGATGAACTAGGACAAAGAGAAAGCTTACCAACACATATTTCGAGAAATAGATAGGCGAGATAAATTTGGCTCAAGATAAGAGATAGAGTAGATAGACTTTTTAGTGATAGATAAGTTCAAGTCTCCACATACCTTTTAGTCGATGAAGTTCCACCAGTTCCTTGAGTAGTTCTTCGTCTTGTATGATGATCGCCATGGAGTTCTTGAGATCAACTACACCTTCTATCCTAGTCCGAGACTTAGCTATAGTAGACTAGAAATCAATACTTATAGTTTTGATCACTAACATTGACAAACATGCTTGAGATAGCAACACATGCGAGTTCGACCGAGCAGTGGTCTAACAATCTCCCCCTTTGTCAATTTTAGCGACAAAATTATTAATACATATGGAATAAAAAAATAAATAATACACTTTTGTAGCTCCTATTCCACATGCCTAATCTTCAACATTACTCGAAATCTTCGCCACTTCCAAGTTCTCTAATGATTCCAAAGGTTGTAAGTTTAGCATCATCGTTGTTGAAAACCGTAGCTATAACAATGAGAAAACAAAATTCTCGATCATTGTTATACAATGTCATAGTATCATTATGTAGTATCAAAGTTCAATTGTATCACAACTTCGACAACAATACTATGGTGATATGTATCACTCCCCCTTGGTCAATACTCCATCTCACATGGAAACCACTCCCCCTTACATAATGATCCGAAAACCATATGTATTTGTAGTGTGAACTACATAATAATTCTCCCCCTTTTTGTCAATAAAATTGGCAAAGTTACAAGAATGGGATCCTAATGAAAATTTCCATAGAGACATTTCATGACCAAAAGAAAGCACATATCAACTTATTTAGATGCAATCATATAGCCGAAGCTAAATGCTTTCATCAAGGAGTTTATAAAGATACAAGATAACCCCTATAATATTCCACAGCTTCACTCCCCACAAAGATTTGGCAATTAAGCACAAGTTCAATTAATAACTCTCCCCCATAATATGTCATTCTCGAAAGAACAACAAGAACGACCTTAATTTCAAAAGAAAATAAAGATTTCTTTGGACATAACAAATCACATACGAATATGAATTTGAATCCGATTAATACTCAATTCAATTAACCACAAGATAAACCATGATTAATTAAATCGGAAATGCTCAACATAAAAAAACTTACGGATCCGCACAGTATATACATAAAATATGGATCAGGGAAGATCAATACTGCGGAATAGACAAGGATTCATCCTATTTTCCATCACTATTTGCACAATGACATATAATAGACATAATCCTCGTAAACAAAAGTTTATACTATCTTCCATCAATAATGACATAATAGGCTTCAAACTTTTGTGATGTCAAAAGTCATTTCATTATTTTATCAATACATGCATATCGACATAAGAAAGACATAACTTTTGACAACGTATGGGACAATCAAAGTTCACGGATGCAAACACACATATTCTGTAACATATTGCAATATATAAAACCATAAAGATTAATACTGCAAAAATCATCTTCCAAACAATTTTAGATTTTAAATAAATAAACCTAAAAACATGAAGATGAAAACGTTGGACATAGCTATGTGTAATCACAATAATGGCTATTCCAAACTCTAGTATTTCTTCTAAATAAAACAATAAAATAAGTGAAAAAGCGGGGGTATAACAACCACATCCAATATTTCGATTAGCAATCTGTATGGATTAACTCCAATATACTTTCAAGAGAATCAACTAGACTCAATCTTAATAAAGTATATCAAAGAGTTATATCTCTCTTTATTGATTCAATTCTTGATCAAGCAAATAGAAATCCGCGAGTCTAATTGAATACAAGAGAAATCACTTGAACGGTACCAAAGACCAATGTTCAAGTATCAATCAATTTCAATCAACAACCAAAGGTCGGATTTCAAATTTATTGATTCTATCGTACAACCTATGATATTTAAATTATATAACAAAATATAATGCGGAAAAGAAATAACACAGACACCAGAATTTTGTTAACAAGGAAACCGCAAATGCAAAAAAAACCCGGGACCTAGTCCAGATTGAACACACACTGTATTAAGCCGCTACAGACACTAGCCTACTACAAACTAACTCCGGTCTGGACTGTAGTTGAACCCCAATCAATCTCACACTGATCCAAGGTACAGTTGCGCTCCTTACGTCTCTGATCCCAGCAGGATACTACGCACTTGATTCCCTTAGCTGATCTCACCCAAAACTAAGAGTTTCTACGAGCCAAAGTCGAAGACTTTAATAAACAAATCTGTATCACACAGAAAAGTCTATGATAATAGATAAATCTGTCTCTCACAGAAATACCCACAAGTTTTTGTTCCGTCTTTTGATAAATCAAGGTGAACAGGAAATAATTGATAACCTGGACTTATATTCCCGAAGAACATCCTAGTATTATCAATCACCTCACAATAATCTTAATCTACGCGGCGAAAGAAGATATTGTGGAATCACAAACGATGAGACGAAGATGTTTGTGACTACTTTTATATCTTGCCTATCAGAGATATTAATCTCAATCCAATCGTTATGATTGTACTCAACACGATAAAATCAGCAAGATCAGATCACACAACTACGAGAAAGTAGTATCGGTCTGGCTTCACAATCCCAATGAATTCTTCAAGTAGTTAACCTGGTTTACAAGAAGAAACCTAAGGTTAAAGGAGAATCGAATCTAGATAATACAACTAGTATCACATAGGAGGTGTGGGATTAGGTTTCCCAGTTGCTAGAGTCTCCCTTATATAGTCTTTCAAATCAGGGTTTGCAATCAATGTTAGCTTAGTAACAAAGCATTCAATATTCATCGTTAGATGAAAACCTGATTAGATTCAAGCTAATATCTTCCAACTGTTGGATCGAAAACTTATCTTGTTACACACAAATGAAATGCACGATTTTAGGTTTGTGTAACCGTACACAAACATGTACATTTGTTGGTTCAACAGTAGTTAACCCAATGGTTAGCCATATGAGCACTTTCATATCAACCATATTCTTCTTCACCATAACTAGTTCAAATGACTCAAATGAACTAGTTAGAGAGTTGTTCAATTGTAGAAATCTTATATAATTATACAAGACACAATCGAAGCAAAAACCATTTGATTTACTCGAATCGATTCATGAACTTTATAGCCACGGTTTGCAATTTGCATTCCTTAGTTAATATAAATATAATTTCACAAATAATCGTCTTTAGATATAACCAACTCAAGTACGCGGACTTAGTTCACGGACTTAAGTTCCCAGAAGGACAACAGATATTCTCGGATGAGAACCTCCGCCAGTTCGTGGACTGAGTTCGCGGACTTAGTTCACGGCTCTTATTCCGGTTCTCTTGATCAACAAAGTTCGCAAACTTCGGTTCAAGGAATGAGGACTTATACATATATGTGTTTCCACAACAATGCTTATATCTATCATTGGTTATATAATCTAAATTCTCATTTCAATCATTGAAACATTCTTAGAGGACGTTGTATAGTTGTTATTCACAAACCATTTTTCGTCAAAGCCATTTTCAAAGTGATTTAAACATAACATGACTTTCGTCACTAGGTAAAGATGAACTTGGCCAAAGCGAAAGCTTACCAACACATATTTCGAGAAATAGATAGGCGAGTTAAACCCGGCTCGAAATAGCAAATGTATATAATCAAAGTCTATATAGAAAAATGACTTTTGTCTCAAGATAAGAGATAGAGTGGATAAACTTTTGAGTGATAGATAAGTTCAAGTCTCCACATACCTTTTTGTCGATGAAGTTCCACCAGTTCCTTGAGTAGTTCTTCGTCTTATATGATGATCCTCCATGGAGTTCTTGAGCTCAACTACACTTTCTATCCTAGTCCGAGACTTAGCTATAGTAGACTAGAAATCAAGACTTATGGTTTTGATCACTAATATTGATAAACATGCTTGAGATAGCAACGCATGCGAGTTCGACCGAGCAATGCTCTAACAATCTCCCCCTTTGTCAATTTTAGTGACAAAACTATCAATACATATGGAATACAAAAAAGATAACAAAACTTATGTAGATCCTATTCCACATGTCTAATCTTCAACGTTACTCGAAATCTTCATCACTTCCAAGTACTCCAATGATCCAAAAGGTTGTAAGTTCAGCATCATCGTTGTTGAAAATCCGTAGCTATAACAATGAGAAAACATAATTCTCGATCACTGTTATACAGTGTCATAGTATCATTACATAACATCAAAGTTCAATTGTATCACAACTTTGACAACAATACTATGGTGATATGTATCACTCCCCCTTAGTCAATACTCCATCTCACATGGAAACCACTCCCTCTTACATAATGATCCGAAAACCATATGTATTTGTAGTGTGAACTACATAATAATTCTCCCCCCTTTTGTCAATAAAATTGGCAAAGGTACAAGAACGGGATCCTAATGAAATTTCCAAAAGAGATATTTCATGACCAAAAGAAAGCATATATCAACTTGTTTAGATGTAATCATAAAGCCGAAGCTAAATGCATTCATTAAGGAGTTTAAAGATACAAGATAACCCTTATAATATTCCACACCCGCACTCCCCACAAAGATTTGGAAATTAAGCACAAGTTCAATTAAGAACTCTCCCCCATAAAATGCCATTCCGAAATAACAACAAGAGCGACCTCAATTTCGAAAGAAAAGAAGGATTTCTTTGGACATAACAAATCACATACGAGTATGAATTTGAATCCAAAAATACTCAATTAAATTAACTAAAAGAGAACCCGTGATTAAATTAATCGGAAATGCTCAACATAAGTGAACTTATGGAGACTCAAAAATACTCAATTAGATTAATCACAAGAGAACCCATAATTAATCTAATCAGAATACACAACCAAATTAACCATAAAAAGTAATCAATTTAATTGGTCATGCTCGACATAAAGTACCTCACGGAGCAACAACTAAGCTAATCATAAGAAAATAATCAACTCAGTCGATAGTGCTCAACATAAGACACCTTACGGAACAACGCAGTATATACAAAAAATATGGATCAGGGAAGATCAATACTGTGGAATATACAAGGATTCACTCTATTTTCCATCACTATTCGCACAATGACATACAATAGACATAATCCTTGTAAACAAAAGTTCATCCTATCTTTCATCAATAATGACATAATAGGCTCCAAACTTTTGTGTTTGTCAAAAGTCCATTCATTCTTTTATCAATACGTGAATATCGACTTACGAAAAACTTTACTTTTGACAAGGTATGGGACAATCATAGTTCAAGGAAGCAAACATACATATCCCATAACAAATTGCAATATATAAAACAAAAAAGGTTAATACTGCAAAAATCATCTTCCAAACAATTTTAGAATTTAAACAAATAAACCTAAAAACATGAAGATGAAAACGTCGGACATAGCTATGTGTAATCACAATAATGGCTATTCCAAACTCTAGTTATTCTTCTTAATAAAAACAAGAAAAGAAAATTTTCATCCGAAGACTTACTAGTCGTTGTAGATCTTTCTCAGAGCATATACAGAGAATTCCTTCTCATTATTGAAAAACCCATTGATTATGGGATCGTTCAATTCCTCCAAATCTTCAGAAATATATGTCAACTCACTAAGTTCTCTTTTTAGTTCACGCACGGTGTTTGTTGTTTGAGACAACATTCGTTCATAGTGAATTAACTTTTCTAAAGACGAAACAATTTGAGATTTTAAATCGTTTCTTTTGTTTATGAATTCTTTCACCAAGTCCCTGAAGTTATCATCAAGCTGATAAAAAGACAAGAACCAATTAGAGGAAGAACCTTTTCCATTATTTTTAGCCTTCACTTTCTTCACCTTTGAGGAAGAAATTCCTTTACACAGATACACGTTAGCTCTTTCGACTGCATCCCTGCTTGTGGTGCCTCTAGTTACAGGAGCCATGAAACTGTATCCTTTTTGGGAAGGAGGAAGTCTACAAACGATTTTATAAATAGACTTATGAACGTCTAAACCCTAGAAGAACAAGTCTTCTGTAGTTTAATGATCCATTATCTATATTGTTAGGAGAATATTTTCTTAACAAAAATACAATACTTGAACCACAAAGACGAAAAACCCCATTTTCTCAAGTTAAAGATGAGGATGCGAACATCTCTAGTATTAGACAGAGACGTTGTGAGCCAAACGCTCCCCTTGTTTACCACATAGTGGTTTACCAAGGTTTGTTGTATAAACAGATTTCCTACCTCTTCTGATTCTGGAAGCACTGGTTTCATGAGATCCATATTGACTATCCAGATTCATCTTTTGCATGTTCTTTTGTAGTTTGGTGATTTTCGTATTGCTCCTTCTGAATCTCCAGCACTTGCTTTGAACATGATTTGCATTTCCACAAAACGAACAACTCAAGGATCCTTTGTCTTGTTGAAATTTCTTCTGTTTATCACAACTGTCAACCTTTATTCCATGATTAATATAAAAAACAGAGTTGACAATGCCAGCAGTTTTGCCTTTAAATCCTAAACCATTTGTGTTTCCAAAGGACTTCTGACCAAATAGCATTGCTGAAATTTTGTCAGAGCTTCCAGATAATCTTTGTAGATCATCCTTAAGAGTGTTAATCTCTTTTTCCTTTAGAG
Organism: Papaver somniferum; assembly: GCF_003573695.1. Taxonomy (NCBI): domain Eukaryota; kingdom Viridiplantae; phylum Streptophyta; class Magnoliopsida; order Ranunculales; family Papaveraceae; genus Papaver; species Papaver somniferum. The sequence goes on along the minus strand of NC_039361.1, from coordinate 118,639,008 downwards.
CAACGGTTCTGGTGAGTTCATCATTGAGATAATCTATCTCAAGAGTTTTCACCAGGATTAATGATTCTAGTTTCTTCAACGAAGCTTTTAATTGAAGATTTTCCTGAAGAACCTCTCTATTCAAGAATTCGAAAATCTCTGTGTCAGACTCAAATTCTGAATCAGAACTTGAGTATGTGGATGTTTCTGTTGCAAGATCTGAGGGTTCACCACATCCATCAGATGCATTCAAACCGTTGATACTTAAAGATTTTTCTTTCACAGAATCATTAACAGTAAATTCTGACAAGAGACGTTCATCACATCTAATGCTTCTTTTTACAAATTATTTAATCTTTTCTGTTACCAATGGTTTATCAAAAAGATCACCATTTGAACAACATTCATCATCCCAGGACAAGTTAGAGGTTTCACTTGCGTCGGAAACAACATTGAATGCAAAAGTTTGAACAAAATTTTGATCAAGAATTTTTACCTTTCCAAAAGGAGTATTTTTGGAGAGAGTGTTGAGGTTGTTTCCTCCATCGATGGTATGCTTCTTAGAAACGTATCTATTATCTTCAAATATAGTTGCTAAGATATCCCAGGCATCTTTAGACTTGGTGCAAGTAGATACATAGTGCTGAAGGTTTGGGGTAATGGCCTGTCTGATAGCATCTAAGCCGTCAGAATTTTGCTTTGCAGCAAGGATTTCTTCTGGACTATATCTACCAACATCCTTAGGTACAGATACATCGCCTTCTGTATTAACCGGAGAATCATAGCCATTAACGACATGTACCCATGTTCGAAAATCACGAGCTTGAAGAAAAACACGCATAACAACCATCCACCATGGGTAGTTTGAACCATCGATGACTGGTGGTACGTTAATAGAGATAACACCTCTGTCCATAGAGTCAGATCGCTATAAACACACACTTGTAAGGTCTTGAACGTGTTTGCCTGCTCTGAAACCAGTTGAAAAAGAGGGGATACAACAACCACACCCAATATTTCTCTTAGAAATCTGTATGGACAAACTCCAATATAATTTCTAGAGAATCAACTAGACAGTCAGACACAATCTAGATAAAAGTATATCAAAGAGTTAATATCTCAATCTCTCGATTTGAACTATACTCAAGCAACTAGAAATCTGCGAGTCTTTATCAAATACTAGAGAGATAACTTGAACGATACCAAAAACCAATATTCAAGTATCAATCAATTTCAATCAACAACCAAAGGTCGGATTTCCAATTGATTGATTCTAACGCACAACCTATGATATTTCAATTATAAAGATAAACAATATAATGCGAAAATAGAAATAACACAGAAACCAGAATTTTGTTAACGAGGAAACCGCAGTTGCAGAAAACCCCCGGGACCTAGTCCAGATTGAACACACACTGTATTAAGCCTCTACAGACACTATCCTACTACAATCTAACTTCGGTCTGGACTGTAGTTGAACCCCAATCAATCTCACACTGATCCAAGGTACAGTTTCGCTCCTTACATCTCTGATCCCAGCAGGATACTACGCACTTGATTCCCTTAGCTGATCTCACCCGCAACTAAGAGTTGCTACGACCCAAAATCGAAGACTTTAATAAAAAAATCTGTATCACACAGAAAAGTATACGGTAATAGATAAATTCGTCTCCCAAAGATATACCTACGAGTTTTGTTCCGTCTTTTGATAAATCAAGGTGAACAGGAACCAATTGATAACCCGGACTTATATTCTCGTAGAACAGCCTAGTATTATCAATCACCTCACAATAATCTTAATCGACGCGGCGAAAGAAGATATTGTGGAATCACAAACGATGAGACGAAGATGTTTGTGACTACTTTTATATATTGCTTATCGGAGATATAAATCTAAAGCCAATCTTTGCGATTTTACTCGTACGATAGAAACAACAAGATCATATCACACAACTACTAGAAAGTAGTATCGGTCTGGCTTCACAATCCCAATGAAGTCTTTAAGTCGTTAACCTGGTTTAGAAGAAGAAACCAAAGGTTAAAGGAGAATCGACTCTAGCTTACACAACTAGTATCACACGTAAGGTGTGGGGATTAGGTTTCCCAGTTGCTAGAGTTCTCCCTTATATAGTCTTTCAAATCAGGGTTTGCAATCAATGTTAGCTTGGTAACAATACATTCAATATTCACCGTTAGATGAAAACATGATTAGATTCAAGCTAATATCTTTCAACTGTTAGATCGAAAACCTAGCTTGTTACACACAAATGAAATGTACGTTTCTAGGTTTGTGTAACCGTACCCAAACATGTATATTTGTTGGTTCAACAATATTTAACCAAATGGTTAGCCATATGAGCACTTTCATATCAACCATATTCTTCTTCACCATAACTAGTTCAAATGACTCAAATGAACTAGTTAGAGAATTTTTCAATTGCAAGGAAATCTTATGTAACTGCACAAGACACAATTGAAGCAAAAACGATTTGATTCACTGGAATCGGTTCATGAACTTTATAACCACGGTTTGCATTTAGCATTCCTTAGTTTATATAAACATGAGTTCACAAACAATCGTATTTAGATATAACCTAACTCAAGTTCGCGGACTCGGTTCACGGACTTAAGTTCCCGGAAGGAGTTCTCAAACTCCGACAGATTTTCTCGGGTCGAGAACTTCCGCCAGTTCGCGGACTTAGTTCATGGCTCTTATTCCGGTTTCCTTGATCAACAAAGTTCGCAATCTTCGGTTCAAGGAATAAGGACTTATACATATATGTGTTTCCACAACAATGCTTATATCCATCATTGGTTATATAATCTAAACTCTCATTTCAATCATTGAAACATTCTTAGAGGACGTTATATAGTTGTTATTCACAAACCATTTTTCGTCAAAGCAATTTTCAAAGTGATAGAAACATAACATGACTTTCGTCACTAGGTAAAGATGAACTTGGCCAAAGCAAAATCCTACCAACACATATTTCGAGAAATAGATAGGAGATTTAAACCCGGCTCGAAATGGCAAATGTGTATAATCAAAGTCTATATAGCAAAACGACTTTTGTCTCAAGATAGGAGATAGAGTGGATAGGCTTTTGAGTGATAGATAAGTTCAAGTCTCCACATACCTTTTTGTCGATGAAGTTCCACCAGTTACTTGAGTAGTTCTTCGTCATGTATGATGATCCGCCATGGAGTTCTTGAGCTCAACTACACTTTCTATCCTAGTCCGAGACTTAGCTATAGTATACTAGAAATCAAGACTTATAGTTTTGATCACTAACATTGACAAACATGCTTGAGATAGCAATGCATGCAAGCGCGACCGAGCAATGCTCTAACAATAAGAAAACCCATGAATAATTCAATCGGAATACACAACTAAATTACCACAAGAGTGTGAACAATTTAATTGGTCATGCTCAATAAGTGAACTTACGGAGCCTCACAATATATACATAAAATTATGGATCAGGGAAGATCAATACTGCGAAATATATAAGGATTCGTTCTATTCTCCATCACTATTCACACAATGACATACAATAGACATAATCCTTGTCAACAAAATATTTTAACCTATCTTCCATTAATAAATGACATAATAGTCTTAACTTTTGTATTTGTCAAAAGTTCATTCATTCTTTTGTCAATACATGCATATCGACATATGAAAGACTTAACTTTTGACAAGGTATGGGACAATATCAGTTCACGGACGCAAACACACATATCCCATAAAAAATTGCAATATATGGAACCATAAAGATTAATACTGCAAAAATCATCTTCCAAACAATTTTAGAATTTAAACAAAAAACCTAAAACACATGAAGATGAAAACGTTGGACATAGCTATGTGTAATCACAATAATGGCTATTCCAAACTCTGGTTATTCTTTTAAACAAAACAATAAAATAGAAAATTTATTAGGCAAACCATCTCTTAGAGAACATGATTTGAAAAACACTAAACCCGGTCAGCAACTAGAGATTGAATATGGACGAGCTCATCTGTTGCTTTCTTCAGTTAGTTTTTCAGAAAATCAAGATTCCTTGTTGCAATTTCGAGTTGTTCACGTACGACCTCAAAATCTCGAAGAAGATTTCCTACCAGTTGTGATGACATCTGACTGGTAGTTTGTTTTCATAATCAATAGCATGATAGCATGTTATGAAAACAGGATTTTTGTGAAACTCGATAGTCTTTCCCTTCTTGACTTCATCATCTTTGTTTCTTCCATCCATTGTGCTCGCAAAAAAAAATTCAGTATAATCTTTTGACCTTATGGAACAATGTATCAATTGATGACACATATATACAAAAAGAAGTTTCATAAAAACCCTAGGAAACTTGTATACGTCCGTGTGGGTCAGGTGAACGTGCACACGTGGTCACAACTACGTGACCAAGGGGAATGGAGAATCCGAGATTGAACAAAGGATGAACTACTTAATTCCAAGGAAATGATTTCAAAGAAGCAAATACTTGGAGGAAGGACGAAAAACAGTGAATTTTTCTCAAAATAGGATGATCAGAATTATCTTCAAAAAGGAAGGACTGGAGCGAGGCTCAAAAGATTTTTAAGATCATCAACAATAAAACAACAAAACGAAGAAAGAAGGAAAAAAAACATACAACCGACAGCACTCTCAAGTCACACTTCTTGAGACTATGAGCATCCTTCTTAGACTACAAGAAGAATGCTACATTGAGTAGTCATGTTGTATTCAGATGAGAAATTTGCTCATCAATATTGACTTCTTTTTTCTCTCCTTCAAGAGCATTTATAGAAAAATCACTTGACTTACTTGAAGGATTTTTATCAAGAGAGGAACAAGAAGTACCCGAGCCAACAACTTTCCTTGTGTTTTTGATGCTCTGTTTGAGTCTGTTTATGCTGATCTTAAGCTCTGAGACTCGATTATTGATATGAACGAAATCTGGAGCAGAAAACTTGGATCCACAATATTTTTTAGAGAGAGAAAAGGAATCCAACTTTTCTTTCTTTCTCATATGCCTTTTTCTCTTTTCAGAGTTATTTAAGAAGTCAGTTCTCCTCCTGCCATTGTCGGTATTTTTTGTTTCAAAAACACAATTAAGAAAAGTCTTATCACATAATTTTTCTTGATTGTTGACAATTTATTTTACTCCAAAAATATGAGAAACAGGTTTAATAACTTATTTTGACATCCAATCAAGAATGTTGTGAAGTTTTCATTCCTAAACGAAAACGACATCTTCGCTCAGAATGTCCTTTATTTTCGCAATAATAGAAGTTAAAAGAATTGTTCTTTACCGTTCTCGTGTGAGTAGATTTAGAAGGAGAAAAATCTTTATTTCCAGAATCTTACAAGCTGCAAAAGTTTTCTCGCATGAAGAATTATCATTAGCTTTAACAAAATTGATCTTACTAGTTTTTGGAGCGCCTATTCCTTTATAGCCCAGACCACGTGTATCATGATGTTCTTTACATGCTCTAATCATAGAGGATAATTTTGTAGAGATAGAATTGAATCTACTTAGAATCTCTTCCAGTGATTTCACTTTATCAAGAGCAGCAGTAAGATCAGTCTCCAAGGACTTTTCTTTGGCGAGAAAACTGAGTTCTTTGTCATTAAAACATTTTTGTTGAGAGTCATATCTTGCTTCAGATTTTGCAAGTTTTTCTTTCAACACAAAGAGATTTCGTAGAAGATTATCACATTCGGATCTTTTCGAGCGTACATCTTCTTCATGATCTTTAACGATACATTGTAAAAGTTTATATCCACAATCATATCCCTAAAAAGTTTTCTCAAATTTCTGTTTTCATGACAAAGAGGAGCCATGTATTTACTCAAGAAAGTTGTTGACTTCTTTTCTTTCAAGCCACGGTCAAACAACTTGATATACTGAGAGACTTCCTCATCAAAACTTTGTCCTTCTTCTGAATCACTGTCATCCGAAAGATCATCCAACTGATCATCAAGAGATTTCTCCCAGTTAAATGCAGATTTAGACAACGGACCAGAGACAATGTCTTTTTTAAGAGCTTCAGGACTTTGAAACTCACAAGGGTGACTCTGAACTGATGGTGCGTTATCGGAGATATTCTTATTGTCCATAGAGTCAGATCGCTACAAACACAGACTTGTAAGGTCTTTAACGTGTTTGTCTGCTCTGATACCAATTGAAAAAGCGGGGGTATAGCAACCACACCCAATATTTTGATTAGCAATTTGTATGGACTAACTCCAATAAACTTTCAAGAGAATCAACTAGACTCAATCTTAATAAAGTATATCAAAGAGTTATATCTCTCTTTCTTGATTCAATTCTTACTCAAGCAAATAGAAATCTACGAGTCTAATTGAATACAAGAGAAATCACTTGAACAGTACCAAAGACCAATGTTCAAGTATCAATCAATTTCAATCAACAACCAAAGGTCAGATTTCCAACTGATTGATTCTATCACACAACCTGTGATATTTCAATTATATAACAAAATATAATGCAGAAAAGAAATAACACAGACACCAGAATTTTGTTAACGAGGAAACCAAAAATGCAGAAAAACCCCGTGACCTAGTCCAGATTGAACACACACTGTATTAAGCCGCTATAGACACTAGCATACTGCAAACTAACTTCGGTCTGGACTGTAGTTGAACTACAATCAATCTCACACTGATCCAAGGTACAATTGCGCTTCTTACGTCTCTGATCCCAGCAGGATATTACGTATTTGATTCCCTTAGCTGATCTCACCCACAACTAAGAGTTGCTAAGACCCAAAGTCGAAGACTTTAATAAACAAATCCGTATCACACAGAAAAGTCTATGATAATAGATAAATCTGTCTCCCATGGAAATACCCACAATTTTTTGTTCCTTCTTTAGATAAATCAAGGTGAACATGAACCAATTGATAGCCCGGACTTATATTCTCGAAGAACAACCTAGTATTATCAATCACCTGATAATAATCTTAATCGACGCGGCGAAAGAAGATATTGTGGAATCACAAATGATGATACGAATATGTTTGTGACTACTATTATATCTTGCCTATCGGAGATATTAATCTCAAGTCAATCGTTATGATTGTACTCAACACGGTAGAATCAGCAAAATCAGATCACACAACTATGAGAAAGTAGTATCGGTCTGGCTTCACAATCCCAATGAAGTCTTCAAGTCGTTAACCTGGTTTATAAGAAGAAACCTAAGGTTAAAGGAGAATCGACTCTAGATAATACAACTAGTATCACACAGGAGGTGTGGGGATTAGGTTTCCCAGTTGCTAGAGTTCTCCCTTATATAGTCTTTCATATCAGGGTTTACAATCAATGTTAGATTAGTAACAAAGCATTCAATATTCACAGTTAGATGAAAACCTGATTAGATTCAAGCTAATATGTTTCAACCGTTGGATCAAAAACTTAGCTTGTTACACACAAATGAAATGCACGATTTTAGGTTTGTGTAACCGTACCCAAACATGTACATTTATTGGTTCAACAGTAGTTAACCCAATGGTTAGCCATATGAGCACTTTCATATCAACCATATTCTTCTTCACCGTAACTAGTTCAAATGACTCAAATGAACTAGTTAGAGAGTTGTTCAATTATATAAATCTTATATAACTATACAAGACACAATCGAAGCAAAAACGATTTAATTCACTCGAATAGATTCATGAACTTTATAGCCACGGTTTTCAATATGCATTCCTTAGTTAATATAAAAATGAGTTCACAAATAATCGTCTTTAGATATAACCAACTCAAGTACGCGGACTTAAGTTCCCTGAAGGAGTTCACAAACTCCAGCGGATATTCACGGGATGAGAACCTCCGCCAGTTCTCGGACTAAGTTCACAGCTCTTGTTCCGGTTTACCTGATCAACAAAGTACGCATATTTTTTTTCAAGGAATAAGGACTTAACATATATGTGTTGCCACACAATGCTTATATCCAACAATGGTTATATAATCTAAACTCTCATTTCAATCATTAAAACATTCTTAGAGGACGTTATATAGTTGTTATTCACAAATCATTTTTCGTCAAAGCCATTTTCAAAGTGATTTAAACATAACATGACTTTCGTCACTAGGTGTTTTAGGGTGAAAACGGTTTCTACTGGTTTTGGTAAATTCGTGTGTGTGGATGAGAAACGAGTCTTGACCCTAAACAATGTACTGCACGGGAGTACTTTTTATTCGAAAAATCAATCTGTACAACCCTGTCCTAAACCAAGAAATGGCCGTTCCAGGCTTGCTTCGGTTACAAAATGAAGCAGAAGGGTTGGTCTTAGGGAGGGAAGCGAAGAAAGTGCTGAGACCAGAATAGTTGATTCTGAAGGTGTGGTTGTTTACGACTTGTATCAGAAAGTAGAACTGGCTAGCTGAATGAAAAGCTATCAGGTGATTTCTGGATACTGTGTTTCTCTCCTGACCAAAACTTGTTCTTTGGTGGAAATAGGTGAAGCATATTTATACAAGTCATATTGAAACGTACCCTGGTCTCGTAGGAAGTGGAAATGATTGAGTGGTGGAAAAATAGAGTAACGTGTAACTGTCAGATATTATGTTTCCATGATGAAGAAAGTAAATTTGTGTAACCGTCAGACATTATGCTTCCATGATGAAAGAAGTGAATTCGTTTACACTGTTACTTTTTACCACCACTAATTGTCACGCTTGATGATACTTTCTTGTAACGGGCGCGTTGCACGCTAGACCAATACCCTGATGAGTATCCCCCAGTTTGTGACATGTTTGATGTCTCGAGTGTTTTCGTGGAAAACATGTAGCACTTTTCTACGTGTGGCAAGTTAAAATCAAGAGGATTGTTGTAGGAAAATAGCATGCGATGCTATTAGGCTTGCCTTGGCTGGTTGCCTGAAAGTTACCTCAAGCCTTCAGGCTCGGCGGAGAACTTTGATGGATGAGATTGCATATATTGATGAAGGGTAGCCGTCGATTACGGCTACCTTCTGTTGGCGCCTGGTAATGGCACAATGGCACCTTCGGTGCATGCCGGCAGCATTGCAACATGGCTTGGAATGGCTCATGCATGCTAGTGGCACGGTGGTGCAAGTGGCGCCTGGCGTGGCCATAGACACTAGATTTAGGCGGCTGGTCGCCTAAAACCTGCCACAAGCCTGCCATCTCGATGGAGAACTTGGATGGTTGAGATTGCATCTCATGATGAAGGGTAGCCGTCGATTATGGCTACCTTCTGTTGGCTCCTGGTAATGGCGTAATGGCACCTTTGGTGCATGCCAAAAGCATTGCAGAATGGCTTGGCATGGATCGTGCATGCCAGTGGCACAGTGGTGCAAGTGGTGCCTGGAGTAGTCGTGGCCACTAAAAGTTGCCACAAGTCTTTTAGTTTGGTGGCAAACTTGGATGGCGGAGATCGCATCTCATGAGGAAGGGTAGCCGTTGATTATGGCTACCTTGTGTTGGCGCCTGATAATGGCGCAGTGGCGCTTTGGTGTAAGTGGCGCCTGGCGTAGCCATGGCCACTAGATTTAGGCGGCTGGTTGCCTGAAACTTGCCACAAGTCCGTCAGTTCGTTGGCGCACTTGGATGGCTGAGATTTGTAATTCAGGAGAGAGGGTGGCCTTTTATTATGGCCATATCTCGTTGTATAACAAAGTGGCGCCATTGGCATCGTGGCGCCTGGCGTAGCCGTGGCGTTGCCACGCCTTTTGCGTTGTAGCATGGCAAAAACTAGGATTTGTCTTCGTGGCCAAAGTTAGGGCTTGACGGCATGGCCAAGGCCAGGATTTGGCGCCGTGGCAAGAGTTATGGCTTGGCGGCGTGGCCAGGCTAAGATTTGACGTCGTGGCCAGAGTTATGGCTTGGCGGCGTGGCCAAGGCTAAGATTTGGCGTCGTGGCCAAAGTTATGGATTGGCGGCGTGGCCAAGGCTAAGATTTGGCGTCTTGGCCAAAGTTATGGCTTGGCAGCATGTCCGAGGCTAAGATTTGGCGTTGTGGCCAAAGTTATGGCTTGGCGGCGTGGCCAAGGATAAGATTTGGCGTCGTGGCCAAGGCTAAGATTTGGCGCCGTGGCCAAGGCTAGGGCTTGGCGGCATGGCCAAATCTAAATTGTCTCGTGGCATGTTATGGACTATGACCAAAAATTAGGGCTTCGGATAATGCTACCGTAGCAAAAGTCTTGTTTCGATCATGAAATCTTAATTGAAGTCCGTTATGGCATTGGCCACGAATATAAAGTGGATTAGCACGTAGTGGCGTCATTTGTGGCACATTGGCATGTTACTGTGGCAGAGTGGCATGTTGGCATGCAGATTAATATGTTGTTGTGGTAGGGCGCGTTTGGCTTGCCAGTTAGTATGGTGCCGCGGCAGGGTGCGTTTGGCCTTTAATGTATAATGGCGAGTTTAGAGTGACTGGATTGGTCAAGAAAAGGGGCCGGCCAAACATAAGTGGCCACACTTCTAATGTGAGTGCGACAAGTTTAGAGCGACCTGATTGGTCGACGGAAAGGGGGCCCGCAAGTATTATGGGGCCGGCCTCATTCTAAATGCATGTGGCACATTTAGAGCGACCTGATTGGTCGATGGAAAGGTGGTCGGCAAGCAAGGGCGTGCCACACTTACAGTGCACCGTGGCGGGTTTAATGTGACCTGATTGGTCGAGGGAAATAGGGCCGGTTGGGCATGGGGCGTGGCCAATGGAAAATGGCGCCGGTTTGGCCTAAGGCATGGCCACGCCTTCCTTTGCTTCCGCGGCTCCCTGTTTTATGATTCTGGGCAAGGTTTTTCACCTACTGATCCATGGCGGATTAATTACCTAGTTTGCCTAGGCTTACTTGCCAGAGAGAAACATGTTTTCTGATTGAATACCTTATGCAAAGACCTTATCCTTGATATTTGGAAATTTGTGTTACTTTGCTGTGAGTGAACACAAATTGCCATGTCATATCAAATTAGGCTTAGTCATAGGGTGTTGGCTTCAGCGCTGTAACTTTGGCTACTGATCGGTAGCGATGGCAGTGCGACTTGGTCCACGTAACGGGTGTTGGCCGTCTACAGAAAGGTGGATGGCGCTGCTTCGACTGACTAGGTCAATGGCGTTGCTGGCTATGGAAAGGTGAATGGGGCTGGCTAGGACACGGACTGTTGGCGCTGGGGGTGGCCTGTTGGTGCTGGCTGTGGAGCGGACTGTTGGTGCTGGCTATGGAGCGGAGAAGATGGCGCGGCTTTGAACGGCTAAGATGAGTGATGAGGTGGTGGAGCCGTCAGCACTATAATATATTGAGGCAGTATGCCTGACAACATAGTAGTGAGTGTTGAGGATTTTACACGTCTCAACACTAAGAGGATGGATGTGTTAAGGCAGTATGCCTTTCAACACAGCAGTGAGTGTTGAGGAATTTACACGTCTCAACACTAAGAAAAAGGATGTGTTGAGGAAGCATGCCTAGCAACACAATAGTGGTGTTGAGGAATTTGCATGTCTCAACACCAAGAGGAAGGTGATATGATTTGTAGATAGTGGTAAAAGTGGTTCGATTCTCAGACTTGTGAAGGATATTAATTAGACTTAAATTCTAATATTAAAATAGAAAACTCACTAAAAATTATAGCAAACTCAATCAAATATGATATCAATACTAAAAGAAACACTGAGGCTGAGATTCCACTATTTTCCAAGTTCAAAGTGATTAAACCAATACTTATATTTATGCAATTTTCTTGTTTAATTTGATTCTAAAATATTGCAACAAGTAGATTTTCAAAAGTAATAATTGTAAATACCAAGTATGAAGCATCAAAAGTCTTAAAACTAAGCATACTCCATCAAAATAGATCACAATCACTCAAATAAAAATCATATTCAATAATAGTTCAAGGAAAATAATCATATAATTATTGCAAATAAAAAGATAAAATAGAATATACCACGTTTTGTTGGAAAAATAGCTTCCTCTATCGCCTCAGCAATGGGGTTTAGCTCCTCATATTAATCATGATCTCAAAATATGTGTTTGTTGCTCAAAAGATGATTAAAAGAGTGAAAAGTAATAACACATACTGTTTGCAACAGTGTACTGGTGTTGCAAAACAGCTGTTACAATGGAATTGTTACAGAAAAACTGTTGCTTTGTCGCTGATTTTAAGACCCTAGAATAAGACTGCCCTGAACAACTTAATGTTCTTCAGCTGTTAAAGAACGAAACTTTTCTGCGACTGTCTACCGAGCGTCAATGTTCTCCGCGTTCTTCTTCTTCAGCAGCAGCAGCAGCAGAAACAGAGTTTGGTAAAGCTCTGATTTCTTCTTCTCTGGCTCTCCTTAGGTTCCCAAACTCTCGACACCTCTTCTATATGACCCAAGACATCTATTTATATCAAAAATACCGACTAAATATCTCTCAAATCTTCCAAAATCTCTTTCCTTCTCTTCACGGCCAAGTTGCGACAATTTCTTGTTTTAGGATTTCTACGCGTTTGTGAGCTTTCCTTTTTATTCTAAACTCTTCCTTAGATAGATACAAATCTTTGGGAAGGTTTACAACGCTTTAATCTCTCTAAAATTCCCTAAAACAGGTCACACACGTGACTTTTCATATTTTCTTGTTGTAAGAAAAATCCGTCGATTGAGCCCATTCTAATCGATTTAAACACCCATATCAGATTCCTAGACCCATAAGGAGTCTATCCTATGAAAATCAGAGGTTTCATCGATCTCAAACTCCTTCAAATCACGATTGCCAAAACTGCTCTTTAACTGCACTTTTTTCCCGCCAAAAACCTGATTTTTGAATGTTGAAGATGGTTGCCCCTTGTCCAGAGTAGGGGTGCGATTAGCAACTGCCTGGAAATAGGATGCCCCTTAGTAATGAGGTTACCCCTTATCTAAAGTGAGAGTCCGAATAGCAAATGTCTTACGGGTGCTTTCCGACAACTTTTCGAGCCAATTTTTTTTTCCAAAAATGTTTATTGGCCAAAAATACCTACAATAAATAAAACACCATAATAAGTACAAAAATGAGCTCTAACAACATACAGAATCGAGACAAATTGGACACAAAAATGTGTCTATCATAAGGATGTGTTGAGGAAGTATGCCTAGCAACACAGTAGTGGTGTTGAGGAATTTGCACGTTTCAAAACCAAGAGGAAACTATGTTGAGGAAGCGTGCCTAGCAACACAGTAGTGGTGTTGAGGAATTTGCACGTCTCAACACCAAGAGGAAGAATGTGTTGAGGAAGCATGCCTAGCAACACATCAATGGTGTTGAGGAATTTGCACGTCTCAACACCAAGAGGAAGAATGTGTTGAGGAAGCATTCCTAGCAACAAAGTAGTGGTGTTAAGGAATTAGCACGTCTCAAAACCAAGAGGAAGAATGTGTTGAGGAAGTATGCCTAGCAACACAGAAGTGGTGTTGAGGAATTTGCACGTCTCAACACCAAGAGGAAAATGTGTTGAGGAAGCATGCCTAGCAACACAGTAGTGGTGTTGAGGAAGCATGCCTAGCAACACAGTAGTGGTGTTGAGGAATTTGCACGTCTTAACACCAAGAGGAAGAATGTGTTGAGGAAGCATGCCTAGCAACACAGTAGTGAGTGTTGAGGAATTTACACATCTCAACACTAAGTGGAAAATGTGTTGAGGAAGCATGACTAGCAACACAGTAATGAGTGTAGAATGTGTTGAGGAAGCATGCCTAGCAACGCAGCTGTGAGTGTTGAGGAATTTATACGTCTCAACACTAAGAGGAAAATGTGTTAAGGAAGCATGCCTAGCAACACAGTAGTGAGTGTTGAGGAATTTACACGTATCAACACCAAGAGTAAGAATGTGTTGAGGAAGCATCCCTAGCAACACAGTAGTGAGTGTTGAGAAATTTACACATCTCAACACTAAGAGGAAAATGTGTTGAGGAAGCATGCCTAGCAACACATTAGTGAGCGTTGAGGAATTTACACGTCTTAACACTAAGAGGAAAATGTGTTGAGGAAGCATGCCTAGCAACACAATAGTGAGTATTGAGGAATTTACACGTCTCAACACTAAGAGGAAAAGATATGTTGAGGCAGCATGTCTGGCAACACAATAGTGGTGTTGAGGATTTTGCACGTCTCAACACTAAGATATTTTAAAGTTTATTGAATATGACTAATAGATATAAAATATTTAGTTTAAGGATAGTTACTTAGCTCTTTCTCCGCTAGGCATGTCCTTCGTGCATGATTTGGCTTTGGGTATTTTAGGCTCCCCTATGAGTAAGCAGCATCAGGCGTTAGTGATGACATCAAGACGATGACATGTTGATAGACGGAAAAAAGTCCCCAGATCTTTGATGGGATGAAAAGGGTGGCCACAACTATGAACCTTGGCTGGCTGCGATCACGATCCTTGACAGGTACGAGTGTGGTGGCTACGGGCACGAACCTTGAAAGGAAGGAGTGTGGCGGCTATGACACGATCTTTGGCAGGAAGGAGGCGTTGAAGCGGCTTCGGATCTTGGAGAGGACGTTGAAGCTTATGGAGTAAAACGCTGAAGCTTCAGTTTCGGATCCTGAAACAGCTTATGGAGAGAACGTTGAAGCGGAGCGGCTGCTCGAGCGAATGTTGAAGCGAAGCCGCTGTTTGGAGAACGTTGAAGAGGAGCAACTTCTGGAGAGAACGTCGAAGCGGCTCCTGGAGAGAAACGTCGAAGCGTCTCCTGGAGAAAACTCCAATGAGGGTGCTTATTAACCCTTGACTTCGAAAAACGAATTGATACGATATGGCATATGGGAAGACGGCAAAAATAGTGCTGGTCGGCAAGTCGTGTTTTTTCTCTCATGGGAAAGAATACGCTTCTTCTGTTTTATTTTCCCTTGCAACTCTCAGGGCCTTGATGGTTACAATGTTGAAGTCGGAGGCCGCGTCAATCAGCGTGCTGTCAAACTCGACATCCTTCAAGTGAACAGTGGTTCGGAGTCCCCAATTCCATCTTTCAATCGTGCTTTCCAGGAGAGGTTGGGGTTTGGGAACGGCTTCCCGGCTGGAAACAGCTGCTTTCCTGATGCAGTGCGGTTGAGAACTGCAAATATGTCTTGACGCTACGCCTTGGATAAATATAGAATCTCACATAAATGTTTCATCATAGACTGCACGATTTTGTGGGCGAAGTCCCCAGAAATCATGCAGCTCCTGACGGGAAGAGAGTCTCTGTGAACTCAAGATGGTTGCTGATTTTCTTTGCTTCGATTTTGGAGAAGTCGTTCCTGATCTAAAGTGTGATGAAATTGGATTGCTGATTCCATTCTACTGGGCGTTCAAGAGCAATGCGAGCCTCTTCATCTATAAACGCGCGTCCTACTGAAATGCCTGCGCCAGATGTTTAAAATTATTCCTTGTCAGCTCCATCTGGGGTTGACGTGACTTTTGTGGTGGCCACTCCGTTAGTGTCTTGAGGAAAATAGGTATCTCTTTCTGAGTTGTAGCCATGTCAGTCTAAGCCTTACGAGAACCTTTTGTCTTTCCGTAAAATCAACAGTGGTAAGAGGAGGTCGGCTTCTTCTGGCTCCTCCAGTATCTCGTCCTAATGATGGAGTAGCAGCGGCTCTGGTGACAGTTGGAGCTGTCACACTTGAAGAAACGTTGGGAGTGGCGGCAGCGGCTCTGGCTCTGGTCATCGGCGGCGTAACACCTGAAGGAACATTTTCCGCATCGTTGGTGTTGGCAGGGGGCGTATTAATTCCACTGGAAGGAGCGTTAGTACCGGGGATGATTTCAGCGTTAGTGTTCTCAGCATTTGTTGCTGATCCGGACCTGAGTTCTGCCATCTTGAGATCAGGGTTGAAAAAATGAAATTGGGAATTGGAAATTGATGTTGTAACAGAGAGATTAATCTCCCACTATGGTCTCCAATTGTTTGAGGGTGAAAACGGTTTCTGCTGGTTTTGGTAAATTCGTGTGTGTAGATGAGAAACAAGTCTAGACCCTAAAAAATGTACTGCACATGAGTAAATTTGATTCTAGAGATCAATCTGTACAACCCTGGCTTAAACCAAGAAATGGCCGTTCCATTCTTGCTTCGGTCACAAAGTGAAGGAGAAGGGTTGGTCTTAGGGAGGGAAGCGAAGAAAGTGTTGAAACCAGAATAGTTGATTCTGAAGGTGCGGTTGTTTATGACTTGTATCAGAAAGTAGAACTGGATAGCTGAATGAAAATCTATCAGGTGCAGGTGATTTCTAGATACCGTGGCGCCTGGTAATGTCGCAATGGCACCTTTGGTGCATGACGGCAGCATTGCAACATGGCTTGGCATGGCTCATGCATGCTAGTGGCACGGTGGTGCAAGTGGCGCCCGGCGTATCCGTAGACACTAGATTTAGGCGGCTGGTCGCCTAAAACCTGCCACAAGCCTGCCAGCTCGGTGGTGAACTTGGATGGCTGAGATTGCATCTCATGATGAAGGGTAGCCGTCGATTATGGCTACCTTATGTTGGCGCCTGGTAATGGCGCAATGGAACCTTTGGTGCATGCCAGCAGCATTGCAGCATGGCTTGGCATGGCTCGTGCATGCTAGTGGCACAGTGGTACAAGTGGTGCCTAGCGTAGTCATGGCCACTAGACTTAGGTGGCTGGTCGCCTAAAAGTTTCCACAAGTCTGTTAGTTTGGTGGCAAACTTGGATGGCTAAGATCGCATCTCATGAGGAAGGGTAGCCGTTGATTATGGCTACCTTGTGTTGGCTCCTGATAGTGGCGCAATGGCGCTTTGGTGTAAGTGGCGTCTGGCGTAGCCATGGCCACTAGATTTAGGCGGCTGGTCGTCTGAAACTTGCCACAAGTCCGTCAGTTCGTTGGCGCACTTGGATGGATGAGATTTGTAATTCAAGAGAGAGAGTGGCCGTTTATTATGGCCATATCTCGTTGTATAGCAAAGTGGCGCCATTGGCATAGTGGCGCCTAGCGTAGCTATGGCATAGCGGCATGCCAGTGGCGTAGCCGTGGCGTGGCCACGCCTGTTGCGTTGTAGCATGGCCAAAACTAGGATTTGGCTCCGTGGCCAAAGTTATGTATTGGCGCCGCGGCCAAGGCTAAGATTTGGCGCCGTGGCCAAAGTTAGATCTTGGCGCCATGGCCAAGTCTAAATTGGCTCGTGGCATGTTGTGGACTATGACCAAAAATTAGGGCTTCGTCTAATGCTACCGAAGCAAAAGCCTCGTTTCGATCATGAAATCCTAATTGGAGTCCGTTATGGCATTGGCCATGAACAGAAAGTGAATTAGCACGTAGTGACGTCATTTGTGGCACATTGGCATGTTAATGTGGAAGAGTGGCATGTTGGCATGCCGATTAATATGTTGTTGTGGCAGGGCGCGTTTGGCTTTCCAGTTAGTATGGTGCTGCGGCAGGGTGCGTTTGTCCTTTCATGTATGGTGGCGAGTTTAGAGTGACTGGATTGGTCAAGAAAAGGGGTCGTCCAAACACGAGTGGCCACACTTCTGATATGAGTGTGGCAAGTTTACAGCGACCTGATTGGTCGATGGAAAGGGGGTCGGAAAGCATCATGGGGCCGGCCTCATTCTAAATGCATGTGGCGCATTTAGAGCGAACTAATTGGTCTATGGAAAGGGGCCGGCAAGCAAGGGCATGGCTACACTTCCAGTGCACCTTGGTGGGTTTAATGCGACCTGATTGTTCGAGGGAAATAGGGCCGGTTAGGCATGGGGCGTGGCCAATGAAAAATGGCGCCGGTTTGGCCTAAGGCATGGCCACGCCTCTCTTTGCTGCCGCGACTCCCTGTTTTCTGATTTTGGGAAAGGTTTTGCACCTACTAATCCATGACGGATTAATTACCTAGTTTGCCTAGGCTTAATTTCGACAAGCAAGGTCTGGTACACTGTGCAAGGCGCAAAAGTAATTGGTTGAATTCTATGTGTTGACACAAAGTTCTTTAAGTTCATTGCCAGAGAGCAGCATGCTTTCTGATTGAATACCTTATGCAAAGACCTTATCCTTGATATTTGAAAATTCGTGCTACTCTGCTGCTAGTGAACACAAATTGTCATGCCATATCAACATTAAGGGTTCAGTCGGGGGAACATAGTATAAAAAGCATTCAAAGAAACTTATATTAGGTGAATATAGGCAAGGCGCCGAAATTTACAGGACATCTGGGATGGTTGCTACATGTGCCATTCTGGATAAATTTCATGTAAATATATTGAATGGATCAATAAATATACCAGTGGAAAGGTTGACACTCATGGCTCCGTTTTCTTATAGAGTGACGTCACATCAGATGCAAGGTTTTATAATTTTAACCCTAAGATAAAAACCACCATAAACACTAGGTAAAGATGAACTTGGACAAAGTGAAAGCTTACCAACACATATTTCGAGAAATACATAAGCGAGATAAACTCGGCTCGAAATAGCAAATGTGTATAATCAAAGTCTATATAGCAAAACGACTTTTTTCTCAAGATAAGAGATAGAGTGGATATACTTTTGAGGGATAGATGAGTTCAAGTCTCCACATACCATTTAGTCGATGAAGTTCCACCAGTTCCTTGAGTAGTTCTTCGTCTTGTATGATGATCGCCATGGAGTTCTTGATCTCAACTACACTTTCTATCCTAGTCCGAGACTTAGCTATAGTAGACTAGAAATCAAGAATTATAGTTTTGATCACTAACATTGACAAACATGCTTGAGATAGCAACGCATGCGAGTTCGACCGAGCAGTGCTCTAACAAGAAGATTTACTAGGCAATAATACCTTTGAAGAATTCTTTATCGTCCCCGAACTCCTTGTCGTCAACAGCCATTGAGACATAAGGTTCAATAAGATAGGAGTTGATATCAATAAACCTTCTTTACTGGTGTCGAACCAGGTCCTTCTAAATCTCATGAGTCTTAAACACAAAAGCCTTTATTTGTTGAATCTCCTTTCGCATCTCCTTCAACACTTCAAGAACGCCAAAAAACTTCTGAGAATTTGAAGGAATGACTCTTGGCTTCCTCACATTCCTTCTTTTTCTTTTCAATGTCGGAGATAATGGAAATTTCTCTTTTTCCTTCATGATTGATGGCTTAACAATCATATTAACATCTTTTCCATCAGAAGACATGATGCTTGGAGTATCCATAAACGTATGGGTTTGTGAGAGGAAATCACAATTTAAACTCAACAAGTAGTCTTGAGATAAAAAGAGGTTCCAGGGAAGGAAAAAGGAATGTAGGGTTAAACAACCTTTTAACAGGTTCGTGCACGCACAACTCTGAACCCTAGAGAGAGTAGAATTGTCGAGAATAACCCTCTTTTATTGATAGACATAAACAAACTAAGAAAAGAAGGAAAACAAACTTTTCCTAAAGCCTGAGAGGTACACAATCTTGTCTCTTTTGATCAGGCACACGAGACAAGATTTACAGATCAACACAATCACGTTGTGTTGCGGTGAACAAAAATTTGTCCACCATGATCCTCTTGAGAGGAATCCACAAACCTCTGTCTATCAAAACGATTTGACCATACTTTCTTTTCTAATGGTCTTGTTTTTTCCTTGAAACTAAATTCTTAGACGAAGAGAAAATCTTACATACCTTAGCGGTTTTCTGGGAAAGTTTAAGCTTATCTGCTAATCGATTTTCTCTTCGTTGAAGTTTGTTGACATGCCTCCATTTGTGTTTATCCTTGTAACACTTTGATAGTTCATGAACCTTGAGAGAACAGTATGAGCACGCTAATCTTGGATATAAATCAGGAATCTGAGATATGCAAGCTTCTAGACACACAGTGGAACCTGAAACATTATACACAGAGTTTCCAAAGAAGGGGTCAATTTTTTCTTCTAGATTGGTTGAGTTTTCTTCTGAAAGAATATCAAGATTGATATATGTATTGCTACAATTATCAAAATCAATATTTTCACCAAGAAGTGCAACACTTGATTCTCGTCTTCATTAGAATCATAGTTGTCAGACATTTCATCAAGAGTTGCAGCAAGACCTTTGTTCCCAGTGTATTTCTTTCGATTTGGACACTCATTTGAAAAATGACCAAAAACTTTACACTTAAAGCACTGAGGCATATCCTCGTCATTAGTCTCATGAATATCAATATTTTTAGGAGGAACACGATTATGGGGTTTAACTGACGACTTGGATTTATCTCTGGAAAATCGTTTACTTCTCTTCAAAAGAAGATCCCTAAACTGTCTTGTGATCAACGAGACTGTCTTGTCAAGATCATCATCTGATGAATCAGCCTCAGAAAGATCATCTTCAGAGATACAAACACTTTTACTTTTATCAAGTAATTTAGTGTTCTTTAATGCTTTGAACGCAACATCCTTACAAGGTTTGGACGTATGCTCATGATCAAAGATCTTTAGCTTCCCAACCAAAGTATTTCTGGAAAGCGTTGCGAGATTATTTCATTCAACAATGGCATGCTTCTTAGAGTCGTATCTAGATGGTAGCGATCTGAGAATTTTTATCACAGTGTCCTTTTCAGGAATAGTCTTACCCAATGCAAAAGATGCATTAACAATTTCATACACTTTGTGATTAAACTCATTAAACGTTTCTTCATCTGCCATACTAAGGTTTTCCCAATCAGAACATAGGTTTTGAAGTCTAGCTTCTTTCTCATTGGTATTTCCTTCAAATACGGTTTCTAAGATATCCCAGGCTTCTTTAGACATAGTGCACATAGTCACATGGTGCTGAAGATCTGGGGTAACGCCATGTATGATAGCTTTTAGAGCATTGCTCGGTCGAACTGGCATGCGTTGCTATATCAAGCATGTTTGTCAATGTTAGTGATCAAAACTATAAGTCTTGTTTTCTAGTCTATTATAGCTAAGTCTCGTACTAGGATAGAAAGTGTAGTTGAGTTCAAGGACTTCATGGCGATTCTTCATACAAGTAGAAGAACTACTCAAGGAACCGGTGGAACTTCTCGACAAAAAGGTATGTGAAGACATGAACTTATCTGTCATTCAAAAGTCTATCTACTCTATCTCCTACTCTTTGAGACAAGAAGTCGTATGCTATATATATAGACTTGGATTATACACATTTGGTATTTTGAGCCGAGTATACCTCGCCTATCTATATCTCGAAATATGTGTTGGTAAGATTTTCGCTTCGATCAAGTTTATCTTTACCATGTGACGAAATTCATAATATGTTTCAATCATCTTGAAAATTGCTTTGACGAGAAATGGTGTAACAACTATATAACGTCCTCTACGAATGTTTCAATGATTGAAATGAGAGTTTAGATTACATAACCAATGGTGGACATAAACATTATTGTGGAAACACATTTATGTATAAGTCTTATTCCTTGAACCAAAGTTTGCGAACTTTGTTGATCAAGAGAACCAAAAGAATGGCGTGAGCCAAGTCCGCGAACTGCCGAAGTTCTCAAACCCGAGAATTTCTGCTGGAGTTGACAAACTAATTGCGTGAAGCTAAGTCCGCGAACCGGCGAAGTTCTCAAACCCGAGAATTTCTGCTCGAGTTTGTAAACTCTGCCCGGTAACTTAAGCCCGCGAACCTAGTCTGCGAACTTGAGAAGGTTATATATCTGAAGATGAGTTCTGAACTTAAACTTAAAAAGACTAAGGAATGCAGTTTGCAAACCGTGTATATAAAAGTTCATGAACCGATTCAAGTCACTACACCAAATTCCCGGAATCGTAACAACAATTCGTAATGGCTTATGGGCCGTTACGAATTTCCCGTTACAAATGCTCGTTACAAAAAATTCGTAACATGCGGCAGCCGTTACTAATTTTCTAAAAATTTCCCGGAATCGTAACAGTGGTAAGCCGTTACGAATATTTTTTAGGCGTGCCAGTCACATGCTTGGTCACACCAGGGTGGTAACACCTTTAGAATGTGCGTGTGCAATTCACATGCGTGGTATTATGTTTCATCTTACACCGTATATGCCTAAGGTAATATCTGTACCCTTCATTCTAGTCTCGAGATGCATCTCAATAATAAAACCCTAGATTTTATTCCTACACCATATTTTTTCATCTCTTTCTCTATCTGTTTAACTCCGCCTCTTCGTCCCTCTTCCTCTCTCTCGATCTCTCTACACAGTGAGGAGATATAGATACTCAAAATCCTGAAAAAAACAATATCGAAGGATTCTCAGTCCTCTTCTTCTTTTTCTTCTTTTTCCTTATTCTTCTTATGTTCTTTGTTTTTATTCTTCTCAAAATGAGAAATTTTTCATATCAATTAAGAAGAAATCTAGGGTTTCAGTCGAAGAACGAGAAGATTCAGATGAGGTTTGAATTGATCTGAAATTGAAAATGGGTTTGATTCAGATGAGGTTTTCGGTTTTATGGATTGTGAAATGAAGTTGAGGATCTGAAATTAGGGTTCTCGTGGTGCTGCTGGTGTGAACAGTGGAGACTTATTAGAAGATTGAAATGGGTTGAACATGTTGAAGGTTGCTGTTGAAGATGAATGACTAGATGTATGCTTTGTTTTTCTTTTTTCCAAAACAAGAGAGAAATGGATTTTAAAAGAGGAATAAGGAAATTTATATAAAATTAAGAAATCAAGAGAGAAATGGATTTTAAAAGAGGAGATAGAGTAGAAGTATCTTCAAAGGAAGAGGGTTTTGTTGGTTCATACTACTCAGCAACAATCTTAGTGAAACTAGCACCAACAAATGAGCTGTGGGTTGAGTATAAAAGGTTATGTCAAGAAGAAGATGAAACGAAGCTGTTGAGAGAAATAGTTTATGTGAAGAATGTAAGGCCTTTTCTGCCTGAGATTAAGTTATCTGAGTATTCACTTCTTGATAAGGTTGATGCTTATGATAATGATGGGTGGTGGATTGGGAGAATTAGTGCTGTTCTTGATGATTCTATGTATTATGTCTATTTTGAAAATTCTAGGGATGAAATTGCTTACCCTGTCGCTAAACTGAGGATTCATCAGGAGTTCGATAATGGGAAATGGTTTGTTACTAATCACAAATGGTGAGTCTCATTTCTTCTTCTTTTCTATTTTCATATCAATTTTGTCTTCTAGGGTTTCATTTTTAGATTTGTGATTTGGATTTATCCTAATTTTTTGGTCTTTCATGGGTTTCTTCGCCTCCTGTTATGTTCGTTAATAGTTCCTGAAATTTGGGTATTTTTGTTTTGTAATCTAAATGGTAATCTCCAGGTTCCTAGATGATAAAACAAGTCCTAATTGATAAGGATTTTTGCCCTAAATCTCAAATTTGTACCTCTTTTTGGAAACCCTTTTCAAGATTTTCGATGTTAGACTAGTTATATCTATATATTATGATCTTATGGTCTAATTCTGTAATGGGTTTGTTCCCATGTTGAAAATTGAACAGTAGATTCATAGTTTTTCTATGTCATTGTTAGAAACTATAAAGTCTTAATGATGTGTATTTGTATCAATTTCTGCAAACAAACTTCAATTTTTAACTGGATTCATAGTTTTTCTATGTTTGTCTCATTGTTTAGAAGTTATAATCTCTAAGTTACGTTTACTTGGATCAATTTCGGCAACCAAACTTGAATTTGTTTACTTCTTTCTTGATTTTCAAATCTGATGCAATGGTACTCAAATTGTGTTTCAGGTCTTGAATCCACATTGCTGATGGTAGTGTTTATGGTGCTGACTCTATAATCTTGTGTTGGTATATTTAATCGCCACTCTAGTGACGGGTTCAAGGGCTGACGAACAAGTACTATCACCTCTCCTCTTAATAATATGTTACTTCTAAGTTGTTGCAATTTCGTATGTATTAACATAGCCCGATGTCGTTGGATATCCTACGTACAATTGACCAATTGATCGTGACTGGAGACAGTGATCAAATCTTGCAGAAAGCTATTCAGCAACACGGGCGAGGCTAGGTCTGTTTAATTGTGCCTATCTTCTGTTATGTATTTGTGTAATGAAAATTCTTTGCAGTTTTAAGATAGAATATCCCACTGTTTGCAGGTAATGGACACCCTGACAGAAATTCAGGAACGTCATGGGGCTGTTAGAGACGTCGAGAGTAAGCTTCTTGAGTTGCAACAGGTATTGCTTCTCTTTCCTATTAGATATCAGACAATGGTACAACGACTATAGTTATCTATTTCTTCTGTTGCTGCTGGTGGGTTAGACTATTTATGGTTTGTGCATATTCATTTGTAGATTTTCATGGACATAGCAGTGTTGGTGGAGTCACAAGGTGACATGCTGGACAATATAGAATCACAGGTATGTAAACTCTGAACACCAATAAAGATAAGTTTTTTAAGCAGCACGTATATGTAGAAACGACATATACTTGTTCTTACTGTGTTTCAATATGGCTAGGTTTTAAGTGTTGTGGACCATGTTCAATCTGGAGCTGCTGCTCTTCAGAAAGAAAGGAAGCTTGAACGGAATTCTCGAAAATGGATTATATTTAAAGCCCCCGTGAATCCAAGTAATGAAGAACTTTGACGAATTTCTGCCTACTTAGAAGGTATAAGTTTCAAAATATGAATTGATTTTAGGGTTTTATGTTAATTTCTGTTGTAGAGTTGGGAAATATGAACTGATTCTAGGGTTTGTTGTGTAATTGTTTTATGATTTTATAGGGTTTATGTTGCTCATCGGAATTAGAACTTTGAAGATCGAATTACTTCATACTAGGATACCACAAATAAAAAGTTTGTGCTTGAATGTAAAGCCAGATGTGGCCTTAGAACAAAATTTGTGCTTGAATAAAAAGTTTGTGCTTCTTTTTAGCTTTACAGGTTTGTTTTAATAAAATTTGTCAATGTACAACCTGAAGATTGGGATGACAAGGAGTACATAGATGATCCTGAAGATAAGAAACCAGAAGTATTCACCCACCTTCAGACTTTGTAGTGATAAACATGTGAGTTGCAGGTTACAACACATAATTTCATGTGCATTTCAGGAATGTAGTCCTATAGTTTCTCCATCTTGTTACCATATGCATCACCCCAAGTGTTTTAAGTCATCTTCTTTGTTCATACAGGTTGAGCAGTTAAGAAAGAGGTTTATCCACTCTATTGCTCCAAGAGGGCTTGCCGGTGATAGACGGTATGTAGTCCCTGCTTCAGGATTTAGTTTTAGTGCACAACAGATATGTTAAAGTTATCTTAGACAACACCTTAACCTTCCTGCTCATAAGGTCTATAAATTTTTCTGTAGGGAATCAATTTTTTGTTTCATTTTTGATTTCAGTTTCTTCAACATATTTTTCTTTTTGCTCCTAAGGTGTTATCCTAGACAACACCTTAACCTTCCTACTCAGCAAGTTTTTTAACTTAGAATTTGATACTTAAAAGAATTTGGTACTTGGAAGAATTTTGGTACTTAAGAAGATTTTATGTTCTTCTTTGATTGAAAATTATATGAATTGAATGTTCTTCTTTAATTTAAAAGTTATATGAACTGAATGAATGTGATGGGATGAAAAGGGTAGGCAGGCTATTGGAATTCCGGCGCATTTCTGGCTGAAAATGAACTGCTGGTTAATATTGACCAGGTTAAAACTGGTCGTATTGACTGATTTTGAACAGGTCAATGTTGGCTAGCAGTAATTTTTTGCTGTTACAAAAATGTTCGCAACGGCTTTTGATTGTTTCAGTTTCCCACTTGTAACGGTTCACCTATGTTACGACCTCATCTTTACAAAAAAATTCGTAACGGCCCTCAGCTGTTACCACGTGTCAATTCGTAATGGCTTAAAGTTGTTACTAAGGCCGTTACAATTAAAATTCGTAACGGCTCCATTGCCGTTACAAAATAATGTAACACCCACTTTTGAAACACGCAAAGGCCCTTACAACCCGTTTAAGTAACGGCTCATTTCTGTTACTAATCCGAAAATTTGGTGTAGTGAGTGAATCAAATAATCTTTGCTTCAATTGTGTCTTGTGTAGTGCATGAGATTTCCTTGCAATTGAACAACTCTCTAACTAGTTCATTTGAAGTCATTTGAACTAGTTATGGTGAAGAAGAACATGGTTGATATGAAATGCTCATATGGCTAACCATTTGGTTAACTATTGTTGAACCAACAAGTGCATACGTTTGGGTACGGTTAACAAACCTAGAAGCGTGCATTGTCAATTGTGTGTAACAAGCTAAGTTTTCGATCTAACGGTTGAGAAATATTAGCTTGAATCTAAATCAGGTTTTCAACTAACGGTGGATATTGATTGCTTGGTTACCAAGGTAACCTAATTGCAAACCCTGATTTGAAAGACTATATAAAGGAGACATCTAGTATTGTGCAAAAATAATCCCCACACCTTAAGTGTGATACTAGTTTGCATACTAGAGTCGGTTCTCCTTTAACCTTTGGTTTTCTTCTTCTAAAACCAGGTTAACGACTTAAAGACTTCATTGGGATTGTGAAGTCAGACCGATACTACCTTTATCGTAGTTGTGTGATCTGATCTTGCATCTTCTATCGTACGAGTACGATCAGATTGATTTGCTTGAGATTGATATATCTGATAGGCAAGATATAAAAAGTAATCACAAACATCTTCGTCTCATTGTTTGTGATTCCATAACATCTTGTTTCGCTACCATACGATTAAGATTGTTGTGAGGTGATTCATAACTCTAGGCTGTTCTTCGGGAATATAAGACCGGATTATCAATTGGTTCCTTTTCACCTTGATTATTATCAAAAGACGGAACAAAACCTTTAGGGTTTATCTGTGGGAGTCAGATTGATCCTTTGATAGACTTGTCTGTGGGATACATATTTGTTTATTGTCAACGCCTACGATTTTGGGTCGTAGCAACTCTTAGTTGTGGGTGAGATCAACTAAGGGAATCAAGTGCGCAGTATCCTGCTGGGATCAGAGGCCTAGGGAGTACAACTATACCTTGGATCAGTGGGAGACTGATTGGGGTTCAACTACAGTCCAATCCGAAGTTAGCTTGGAGTAGGCTAGTGTCTGTAGCGGCTTAATACAATGTGTGTTCAATTTGGACTAGGTCCCGGGGTTTTTCTGTATTTGCGGTTTCCTCGTTAACAGAATTTCTGGTGTCTGTGTTATTTCTATTCCGTATTATATTTGTTTATATAATTGAAATAATACAGGTTGTGCGTTTTAATCAATCAATTGGAAATCCGACCTTTGGTTGTTGATTGATATTGATTGATCCTTGGATATTGGTCTTTGGTACCATCCAAGTTATTCCTTGTATTTGATTAGACCTCGCAGTTCTTGCTTGAGTAAATCAAATCAAGGAGAGAGATATAAACTCGTTGATATACCTTTAATTGATTGAGTCTTGTTGATTCTCTTAAAGTATATTCGAGTTTGTCCATACAGATTGTTAAGCGAAATATTAGGTGGTGTTTTTAGACCCCCGCTTTTTTAATAGCATTTAAGTCGTCAGAATTTTTCTTTGCAGCAAGAACTTCTTATGCGCTATATCTACCAATATCCTTCGGTATAGTTACATCGCCTTCTGTAATAAACGGAGGTTCATAGCCATTAACTACATGTACCCATGTTTAAAAATCACGAGCTTGAAGAAAAGCACGCATAACAATTTTCCACCATAGGTAGTTTGAGCCATCGAAGACTGGTGGTACATTTATGGAGATAGAACTTATGTCCATAGAGTCAGATCGCTACAAACACATACTTGGAAGGTCTTTAAACGTGTTTTCCTGCTCTGACACCAATTGAAAAAGCGGGGGTACAACAACCACACCCAATATTTCACTTAGCAATCTGTATGGACTAAATCCAATATACTTTTAAGAGAATCAACCAGACTCAATCTTAACAAAGTATATCAAAGAGTTATAATATCTCGATCTCTCGATTTAATCCTTACTCAAGCAAATAGAAATATGCGAGTCTGATTAAATATAAGAGAGATAACTTGGATGGTACCAAAGACCAATATCCAAATGTCAATCAATGTAAATCAACAACCAAAGGTCGGATATTCTAATTGATTGAACTAACGCACAACCTGTGATACTTCAATTATATAACAAAATATAATGCGGAGAAAAAATAACACAGACACCATAATTTTGTTAACGAGGAAACCGCAAATGCAGAAAAACCCCGGGACCTAGTCCAAATTGAACACACACTGTATTAAGACGCTACAAATACTAGCCTACTACAAACTAACTTCGGTCTAGACTGTAGTTGAACCCCAATCAATCTCACACTGATCCAAGGTACAGTTGCGCTCCTTACGTCTCTGATCCCTGCAGGATACTAGGTACTTAATTCCCTTAGCTGATCTCACTCACAACTAAGAGTTTCCATGACCCAAAGTCGAAGACTTTAATAAACAAATCTGTATCACACAGAAAAGTCTACAATAATAGATAAATCTGTCTCCCACAGAAATACCTACGAGTTTTGTTCCGTCTTTTGATTAATCAAGGTGAACAAGAACCAATTGATAATCCGGACTTATATTCCTGAAGAACAACCTAGAATTATCAATCACCTCACAATAATCTTAATCGAGCGGCGAAAGAATATATTGTGAAATCACAAACAATGAGACGAAGATGTTTGTGATTACTTTTATATCTTGCCTACCGGAGATATCAATCTCAAGCCAATCTTTACGATTGTACTCGTATGATAGAATATGCAAGATCAGATCACACAACTACGAGAAAGTAGTATCGTTCTGGCTTCACAATCCCAATGAAGTCATTCGTTAGCCTGGTTTACAAAAAGAAACCTAAGGTTAAAGGAGAGTCCACTCTAGCTAATACAACTAGTATCACATGCAAGGTGTGGGGATTAGGTTTCCCAGTTGATAGAGTTTTCCCTTATATAGTCTTTCAAATCAGGGTTTGTAATCAATGTTAGCTTGGTAACG
The DNA here is from genome assembly GCF_003573695.1 of Papaver somniferum. Lineage (NCBI taxonomy): Eukaryota > Viridiplantae > Streptophyta > Magnoliopsida > Ranunculales > Papaveraceae > Papaver > Papaver somniferum. The sequence goes on along the minus strand of NC_039361.1, from coordinate 118,610,150 downwards.
AAGCATTCAATATTCACCGTTAGATGAAAACCTGATTAGATTCAATCTAATATCTTTCAACCGTTAGATCAAAAACCTAGCTTGTTACACACAAATGAAATGTACAATTTTAGGTTTGTGTAACCGTACCCAAACATGTACATTCGTTGGTTCAACAATAGTTAACCAAATGGTTAGCCATATGATCACTTTCATATTAACCATATTCTTCTTTACCATAACTAGTTCAAATGACTCAAATGAACTAGTTAGAGAGTTGTTCAATTGCTTAGATCTTGTAGAAGTATACAAGACACAATCGAAGCAAAAATGATTTGATTCATTCGAATCGATTCATGAACTTTATAGCCACGGTTTATAAACTTGCATTCCTTAGTTTATGTAAGTTTAAGTTCACGAATAATCGTCTTTAGAAATAACCAACTCAAGTACGCGGACTTAGTTCGTGGACTTAAGTTCCCGGAAGAGTTTACAAACTCCAGCAGATTTTCTCAGGTCGAGAACCTCCGACAGTTCGCAGACTGAATTCGCGGTTTGGTTTTCCGGTTTTTCTGATCAACAAAGTACGCATACTTTGGTTCAAGGAATAAGGACTTATACATATATGTGTTACCACACAATGCTTATATCCAACATTGATTATTTATTCTTAACTCTCATTTCAATCATTTAAACATTCTTAGAGGATGTTATATAGTTGTTATTCACAAACCATTTTTCGTCAAAGCTATTTTCAAGTGATTGAAACATAATATGACTTTCGTCACTAGGTAAAGATGAACTTGGCCAAAGAGAAAGCTTACCAACACATATTTCGAGAAATATATAGGCGAGATAAACTCGACTCGAAATAGCAAATGTGTATAATCAAAGTTTATATAGCAAAACGACTTTTGTCTCAAGATAGGAGATAAAGTAGATAGACTTTTGAGTGATAGATAAGTTCAAGTCTCCATATACCTTTTAGTCGATGAAGTTCCTCCAGTTCCTTGAGATAATAACGCATGCGAGTTCGACCGAGAAGTGCTCTAACATTATTAATTACCTAACCTAAACCTAGTTAAAACCAAAATAAAAAACTATACCTAACAAAAACAAAAAACATTGTTTTGTTGAAGTAGAAACAAAATTTGGAAGAACAGAAAAAGAGAAACTCTTATTGTTAGATATAAGTTACATGTTACATAGGTTTAAGACTCTATATATATAGGTTATGAGGTAGGTTATGGTAACATCTATACATACCTCATATAAACGGTCCCAAGTCCCTAAAACACTCCCCCTTATGCGGTCCAATATTAGTGCTTCATATGTAGTGCTTCACATATAATCCTTCAGATGTAGTTCTTCAAATATAGTTCTCTCCTCGATGACCACCATATATAAGTCTATTGCCTCATTAAAACCTTGCCTGGAAAGCCCAGAGGGACAAAAGCCTAACTAAGGAAAAAGAGTATATGATTACATTCATTATAACGTTCCAAAGACAATACATCGGCGCTGAGCTATATCTAGCTAACAAGTTCATTGAAGATGAAATATTTGGTCACATTATACTAAGTACAACAATACGTTTATTGCACTTAATATGGGAATTTCATTTCCCAACACATCTTCGTCATATTCATTTATTTACATTTGAGCCTCGACTAATCTTGAGAGTGCTAGCAGGATGCATGTCCTTGTTGAACTTCCTGACAATTTTGGACATATGCAAACTGGTGGAGTAATATACCACAAGCTCGGTGTTCGATCGAGATTTTCCTAGATTTTCATCTCAAATTTAATTTCAAGCATCTTGTAATATATCTTATTTCATTAAGAGTACATATCATGTACATATCACCGATATAGGTAGATACAATTCCAATTCAGTAACTTTGTTTGTGAGTATGCAAGGCATAATACCTTACTTGTTTATCCCTTCCCAATCAAATAGTCAATAAGACGTGTATACCTGTTTATGGGTAAAAACTGTTTCTGTTGGTTTTGGTAAATTTGGGTATGTGGATGAGAAAAGAATCTAAACCTTAAACAAATGCACTGCACGGGAGTACTTTAGATTCGAGAGATCAATTTGTATAATCCTGTCCTAAACCAAGAAATGACCGTTCCAGTCTTGCTTCGGTCACAAAGTGAAGGAGAAGGGTTGGTCTTAGGGAGGGAAGCAAAGAAGGTGTTGAGACTAGAATGGTTAATTCTGAAGGTGTGGCTATTTATGACTTGTATCAGAATATGGAACTAGCTTGCGGAATGTAAGCTATCAGTTCTTTGGTGTTTTCTGGATACTGTGTTGTTGCTAACCGAAAACTTGTTGTTTTTTGGTTGAAATAGGTAGAACCTATTTACACAAGTCATATTGAACGCACCCTGATCTGATAGAAAGTGGGAATGATTGAGTGATGGAGAAGTGGGGTAGTGTTTAAATGCCAGAAACCACGTTCCCACTATGAAGGATACGAGTTAGTTTACACCCAGTACTTCTTGCCGCCACTAACCGCCATGATTTCTGACACTTTCTTATAATGGGCATGTTACACGCCGCATGTTGTAAACCTCCAGACCAATTCCCTGATGAGTATCCCCTAGTTTGTGACATGTTTGATGTCTCGAGTGTTTTCGTGAAAAACGTGTAGCAGATTGCTATGTGTGGCAAGTCAAAGTCAAGAGACTTGCCACAAGAGCATGTGACGCTATTAAGATTGTCTTGGCTAGTCGCCCAAGACTTGGCACATGCCTGTAATTCCGGTGGAGAATTTGGACGGATGAGATTGTAACTCATGAGAAAGCGTGGCCATTGATTATGGCCACATTATGTTGGCGCCTGATAATAGCACAGTGGCGTCATTGGCACATGCCAATGGCTTAGTGGCAAATTTAGTGCACACCGGTGGCACAATGGCATGGTTGGCATAGTTAGCACATGATAGTGGCTCGGTGGTGCAAGTAGCGCCTGGCGTATCCATGGCCGCTAGATTTTGGCACATTGGTGCTCGACCCAAATATGGCTTGGCAGCATTAGTTCTAGTTGCCACATCAATCCCAATGCTCTGGGTAGTATGACTTGGCTTGGTTGGCGTAGCAACTTCTCCTAAATTAGGGTTTGGCATGCCGAAACCCTAATTAGTGCATGTGGCATGTGGCCGCAGCATGGTGTGCACACGGTGCGCCAGTCACGCCAAAGGAACCATAGCAAAGCCATAATGTGGAAACGTCCACAGGAGCAAGGGTTTCTATGAGTGGATGTGGTATGGAGCTATTCCTAGGGTTTCATGGGTCCTGCATGGCTCTTGGAATGTTGTGGGGCCCAAAGTGGCGTAGTTTGGGCCACAACTGGAAATTATGGTTTTGGTTAATGCGACTAAAGCAAAATCGTGTTTCTGACTAGAAAACCCTAATTTAAGCACGTTATGGCATTGGCCACGAACATGAGGTAGGTTAGCACGTAAGCGCGCTATTTACGACGCGTTGGCATGTTTGGAGTGGCGGAGTGGCATGTTGGCATGTCGTTCATCTCATTGGCGCAACATGGCACGTTTGGCATGTTGGCACGGTTTTGAAAAGACAATTGTCTTTGTGACCATCTGGCGCAGTTTGCCTCTTTTAACACTGTGACAAGTTTAGAGCAACCTGATTGGTTAATATAAAAGAGGCCGGTCAAGCATGGGCATGGCCACACTTCTAGTGTCCGTGTGGAGGATTTAAAGAGACCTGATTGGTCGATGGAAATAGGACCGGAAAGTATGGGCCCAGCCAGCGTGTAGCGGGTTTAGGGCGACCTGATTGGTCGACGGGAAACAGGGGCCGACCAGGCAACATGGGGTGTGACCAATTGCAAGTGGCGCCGGCTGGCCTAAGGCATGGCCACACCTCCCTTTATTGCTGCTCCTATTCCGCAACTTTCTGATTTTGGGTAGGATTTTTCACCTACTAATCCATGACGGATTAATTGCCTAGTTTGCCTAAGCTTAGCTTCGACCAACGGGGTCTAATATACTGCGCAGGGCGCAAAACCCTAATTTTTGCAAATTAGTCAGGGTAATATTTGAATCTTGTGAATTATCACAAAATTGATTGAATTCTATGTGTCAACAAAGAGTTCTTTAAGTTTTATTGTCAGAGAGCAGTATGCTTTCTGATTGAGTACTTTATGCAAGGACCTTAACCTTGATACTTGGAAATTCATGTTACTCTGCTACGAGTGAACACAAATTGTCAGGCCATAACAATATTAAGGGTTCGGCTGGGGAACATAGCACAGAAAGCATTCAAATAAACTTATAATACATGCAAGGAAAGGTGCCTAAATTTACAGAATATCTAGGATTGTTGCTACATGCACCATTCTGGATAAATTTGATGTGAATATATTGAGTTGCTCAATAAATGCGCCAGTGGTGAGGTTGAACACTCATCACTTTTACATGGCTCTATTTCTTTGCAGAGTGAAGACACATTAAATGCAAGATTTTACAAATTTAGCCATGAACTAAAAACCACCATCAACATTAAGTCCCCTGCTTAGCAAGTAACAATAGCATTATTGCGGGGTAAGCATTAGATGGTGACAGTCAAGCTGCAAAATGGTTGAGCCAGAGTAAGCAAACATTACCAGGAAAATGGCTGCTTTATGTCTTTAGGATGTGTTGACGTCAGATCTCCAAGCTAGGAAAAAGCATCCTTCCTTTTACTACGTGGACGTTTCCTCCCGATCTTCATTAGGGTTTCTATGAGAAACGCTACTTGGTTGAAATTGAATCCTTGGCTATCGGATAAACCCGTTGTGACTTCTCATCATCCGTTTCTTCTTAGGGTTTCCGCAATATATATGCAGGTGAAACTAGATTGTTCCTATCAATTTAGAATAAAGACACTTCTTACTGAATTTGTATCTCTTCATTATGTCGAACATAAGTGAATCATCCTCGAGCCAGCCAGATTCCTCGACCAAACGCAGGTGTCTTGCTTCCAGAGTATAACTCTAACTACCACCTGATTTTGAAGTGATAATTCTTGTTTTCCTCATAACATTGCTGCTTTTTAATTTTTTTTAGAGTGGGAAAACTCCCGGGACTTTAACAACTCCCCCGTCCAGATCATCCGAGTCAACAAGATCGTACCGGTATGTTTTCACTGACAAATAGATATTTGCTTACCACCATCAGTAGGTAACAAAGAGAGGTTTTATTTTGTGTAGAAGTACCCAGTTGAAACATGTGTGACCGTGGTTGATGACGACGATCTGGCCACACCTATTTCTTCAAACCCGAGTACGCCAACTACTGCAAACCTGGAAGATGCTGATTTGGGTATTTCCTACTACGAATACCCCAATGCAGGTTTGCCATTCGATATCCACATGAAATTTTTATCTTCTAGCTACCGAAGTGTAGGTAGATTCTTAGTGCGAAAGGAGTTCGTGGCTTTGTACACGAAAATATGGAGAAGATACGGCTACATTGCAACCAAGAACGTGGTGCAGCATTTCTCGTTTGCGTTAGTCACCACAGTGAACTGCCTCCTGCCCATGATTGTCGAAATAGAAGTCACATTCATTCACGACGGCACTGAATCAACTGTCGAGAAGTGGGAGAACATGGTATCTACCTGCAAATCCCTGGAGTTTAATGTAAGCTGGACACAACACCGTCTTGACATTGTCAAAGTTGATCGAGCCGACATCTTTGCCAACGTTGTTCCTGCTACAAAGGCCATTTTGGAAGAGGAGAAGGCTCTGACTGCTGAATCTTAGAAAGTGGAACAAGCGATCCGGGATTTGAAGAGTAGGACTGAAAGGTATCAAAACAGGATGAAGATGATGCTTTGAAGGAACTAAAATTTATTGGATGGCCTTTTCTGAGTTGTTATGCAGCCATGAGAACGTCTGATTTTTCTTTTGGGTTTAAAGAATTTTTTTTTTTAAATTGTACTGGTTTTTGGAGAAGGAAAATGGAATTTTCATTAATATATCTTGACTAAATGAAATTTTGATAACTCAGAAGGGAAATGAGAAAAATGCCTGGCTGGCGGTGTTATACAACAGCGAGAGATGAAGTAATGGTCAGGCGTAGTATGCCTTGAGCCATTTCCCATTGATGACTGCTTCCAACTTGCCTCCATCTTCTTTGATAATCTTGTAGTACCTGCTGTTGTATGCTTTGGAGACCACATAAGGTCCTTCCCATTTTGGAGAGAATTTTAGCGCGGACATGTTTTGCTGAATGTGCTTGGCAGTCTTCAACACCAGATCTCCTACTTGAAAACTCGAGGTTTTATGGCTTTGTCATATGCTCTGGAGACCCTATTCCTATACGTCTGAGCATGTTCTTCCGCCTTAGTTCTCTTGGAGTCTAGAGTATCTAGCTCCGCTATTCTGGCATTCAATGCCTCAGCCTCATTCCATTGGACTCCACTTGGTGCCGCAATCCTAGCCTACGGAATTTTGATCTCTGCTGAGAGGATTGCAACTGCACCATAGATGAGCGAATAGGGAGAAACGCCAGTAGAGCTTCTAAGTGCCGCCGATATGCCCATAGTGCCATGGGAAGTTGCTCGTGCCATGTCCGTGGGTTATCATGTACTTTCCGGATGAGAATCTGAATTAAAGTCTTGTTGGTGCTCTCGGCTTTCCCATTCCCTTGAGGATAGTAAGGAGTAGAGAAGACTTGCTTAATTCCGTATTCCTCGAGTAAATCTTGTACTTGCTTGTTGGCGAAGGGAGTGCCGTTATCAGTAATGATGTGATTAGGCATGCCAAACCGACAAATGATGTACTCCTTAATAAATGCTGCAATTGTCGCTTCAGTAGTCCCTCGTAGAGGAATGGATTCAACCCATTTAGTAAAGTACTCAGTTGCGGTTATGATATACTCATGCTGCTTTGACGATGGCGGGTTAATCTTCCCAATGATGTCAAGTCCCCAACTGTAAAATGGACACGGACTACTCACCGAGTGCAGGGGAATGGAAGGTGCGTGGATGAGGCTCTCGTTAATTCGGCATTCGTGGCACCTTTGAACAAACGCTACTGCATCGTCTTCCATGGTCTGCCAGTAGTATTTCTCGTGTATCTAGAGGAATAGCTTCTTCTTCCCTTGGTGTTCACCTTCATGCGTCTCTTTCAGCATAATTGGAATTTCCTCCTTTGCCAGGCATCGTAGCAGATCACCTCCAAATCTTTTACGGTACATGGTTCCTTCATGAAATATGAATCTTTTGGCTCTTTGCTTCATCTTGGATGCGTCTTTCTTATTGGCAGAGAGTATACTGTCGTGGAGGTAATTAACATATGGATCTCGCCAGTCCCCAACGTGACCAATGTTAAAGATCTCCAATTTATGTGGTGGTGCTTGACAGTTGGAGCAAGACCCTTGGAGCGATCGAGATTGAGTCTCCATATCTGGCCAGTAGTAGCCAAGGCGTTGAAGACGACGGTAAAGAGTTACCACCAACGTTTGTCCACAAATTTTGCCATGAACATGGTTAAGCTGTAGTTGTGCTTCTTCATCACCGAGACATCTCGATATGGAGCCATTTGGGTTTCGGTTATATAACACTCCGTGAAGCATGAAGAAGTTTTGTAGGATTTTGAGACTAACCTTTCCTTGGCAAAGAGAGTTGCTGATCTCTTGGATAATCGGTGTCCTCCAATCGTTGGCTTCAACATCCTTAGACTGTAAGAGCCATGTCGATGCTACAGTCCCTCTCCTCACTGTCAAAGTCTCTTCTAAACCTTCGCATTGTAGCTTCGAGGTCAACGTGGCTAGGAAATCATCGTGTTTGTTGTTGCTTCGACCGACATGAGTTATGGTTGCGTCAGCGAAGTAATTCAATAAAGTTTGCGCCTCAGATCTATATAGATCCAGTGTTATCTCTTTTAGTGCGTACACTCCATTCATCTGGTTAACCAGTAATTTAGAGTCGCCCCTTACTTCTAGGTGCGTGGCGTCTGCTCGTTTGGCCAACAACAACCCTATGAGAAAAGCTTCATATTCCGCTGAATTATTGGTGCACTGAAAGTCCAGCATGAAGGAATGCTAAAAGACTTCACCAGTTGGAGACACCATAACTACGCCCGCTCCTCCAGTATCATTGCTAAGGGTGGCAGAGCCATCGAAATATAGTAGCCACGCTTCTTCTTTGACAAAAGAGATTTCCGGAAATTCTCCAGGAAGGTCTTCATGCAGTCGGTGGTTCCTTCTCCCGGGAAAGCTGCTAGTAAATCCGTGACTGATTATCCTTTGATGTCCTTTGGGAAAGCGCATGTTATATCTAGCTCTAACATTTGGAGGAGCCATTCGTACGGCCTTCCCATCAAGGCCAGTTTTGAAAGAAAAAATTTGACAGGGTCAGCCTTAGATATCAGCACCACTTTGTTTGACAGCAAATAATGCCTAAACTTCTGAATGGAGTGAATTAGGGCTAAGCACACTTTTTCTGCCTTAGGATATCTGAGTTCAACATCCCTCAAAGTTCGAATGAAATAGTATATAGGATATTAAATTCCTTCACCATCTTCTTGGGCGAGGAGATCTCCAACGACAGTATCACTCTAAGCAGTGTAGAGACACAATGGTCTTCCTTGTACTGGAGATTTCATGACTGCTAGGGATGATAATATTTGTCGGATCTTCCGAAACGCTTTTTGCTGTAGCGCGGTCCAAACGAAACTTGATCCTTTCTTCAGTAAGGGGGTGAACGAAGCGATAAGCTGGGTCAAACCAGGTATAAAACACCGAATGTAATTTACCTTGCCCATGAAGCTCTGGAGTTCTTTCACCGTTCGAGGAGGTGGCATCGTGAGGATGGCTTGGGTTTTGGTTGGGTCAACCTTGATTCCCTCAGCAGTCACTTGGAATCCCAGAAATTTGCCTGAAGATCCGCCAAACGCACACTTCAAAGGGTTCATTTTCAGTTTGTACTCGTGACATCTTTCAAACACTTGCCTCAGAACCTCTGTGTATGTCGCTCGGGTTTTTGATTTGACCACTATGTCATCCACATAATCCTCAACTTGCTTATGCATCATGTAATGGAAAATTGCAGTCATGGCGCGTTGGTAAGTAGCGTCAGCATTTTTTAAACCGAAAGGCATCACGGTATAATAAAAATTTCCGAGAGGGGTTCGAAAAGCTTCCTTACTTGCATCATGCTCATACATCTTTATCTGATTGTATCCGCTGTACCCGTCCATGAAGGAGAACATGCCATGTCCACTGGTGGCGTCTACCAACATATCAATGTTAGGAAGGGGAAAATCATCCTTAGGGAAGCATTTGTTCAGATCCCTAAAATCGACACAACACCTGATTTGACCACTCTTCTTCTTTACATGAACCACATTGGCCAACCAGGTAGGATGGTGAATGGGTTTGATGAAACTGGAGGCTAGCAGCTTCTGAATATTAGTCTTGATTTGTTCTTCCACATTGTGTCTGAACTGCCTTGGAGATTGCTTGACTGGTTTGGATCCAGGTATTATATGTAGATAATGAGTGACCAGTTTTTCATCCAAGCCAGGCATTTCCTCGTACTTCCACGCAAATACATCTTGATATTCCTTAAGAAAGTTCACAAGTTTTGTGCGTTCATTTGTACATGGAGCCGAGCTGATGGAGACGGGCCGCGGGGATTCTTCACTTCGGATGTTAACAATCTCGAGTTCATCTTTGGTGGAATTCGTGCCGTCATGCAACTGTCGCGGAGCGTCTGTACTTCTTCTTGTGGCTTGTCGTTATGATTGCATTCCACTGGGCGGAGAGAGTGGATGGTAGTCTCCCATGCTAATTGATAATAGCGGCGCTGATATAAAGTTTTCCCTTTTTCATCACGACTTGCAACAAAATCCCGCTCCCTTTTTGTATGAGGATGATCCACACTTCCGTTTGATGAGGGGGAATTAGCGTGCCTTGTCGGTGGAGGTGTGCCGTGAGACTGGGTCCTTTTTTTTAGGGATGCGAGTCTGTCCTCCTCCTCAATTGACGACCATGTAGGAAGTGGAGTGCAGTAAACCTTTCCTGACGAGTTTCGTGAATTTTCCCTTGGCTCGAACAGATCTACGCCATAAATTGGTGCATAAGGAGACAATGACGCGAGAATGCGGACAACTTCTTCGCTCAGCATTGTTTTCAGGCATTGGTGATACGTCGAAGGGATGATCCTGTTGTCATGAAGCCACGGTCTTCCCAGTATCATGTGGTAGTTTGGCTCTTTCTCTATTACTTCGAATTTTACCTTCGAATGGACTGGTCCTACTGACAGTTTCAGACTGATATGTATATACATGCTGGTTTGGTTTCCTTCGAAATATTTCATTGTGGTAGGATGTTGTACAATTTTGTTTGGCCGCACCTTGGCTGTCCTGGGTGTTCTAAGAGTAATAACATTCGAGGATGCTCCTGTGTCGATGAGAGCTCTTTTGAATTCTGAATCCTTAACGCATGCAGTGACATGTAGGGCTCTATTATGACATTCTTCTGCCATCATGTCGTCTTCGGTAAATGTAACACTGTTGACGGATATCTCTGACATTATTGAGGTCTCTAGATGTGAAGGAGCCAAACGCGCATCCAAGGCTATTTGATTGATTGCAGCAAATGTCTCTGCTCGCTGATCCCTTGAAAGGTGTAGAAGCTCACATAAACTCTCTACCAAAGAGGCTGCTTCCTGGTCCACTGGCCTCTGGTTGGTGATAAAACTGTAGATCTAAGGGAGATCATCTGGGGCGTCAGTCCCCAACGTTGGAATTTCTGGGACAGGTGAGCCGCTCAAATCTGACGTTAATCTGACAAGAAATCTGAGTATGTTGTTTATTGTTTCCTTCATCAGGTCCATGTTCCTTGTGTAGATCTCCTGGACTCGTGTCAACTCGACCAATCTTGGGATTTCTTCATTGGCTGCACCATTAGGTATAGTGTTGGGAGGAGAGATGTCGCTATTCGCTAGGTTCTGAACAAAACCTGGATTTGTGGAATCATTTCTAAGACCGACCATCTATTTGAAATTGGAATTTCAATCAAGAGATTAATCTCCCACTGTGGTCGCAAATTATTTATGGGTAAAAACTGTTTCTGCTGGTTTTGGTAAATTTGGGTATGTGGATGAGAAATGAATCTAAACCTTAAACAAATGTACTGCATGGGACTACTTTAGATTCGAGAGATCAATCTGTACAATCCTGGCCTAAACCAAGAAATGACCGTTCCAGTCTTGCTTCGGTCACAAAGTGAATGAGAAGGGTTGGTTTTAGGGAGGGAAGTGAAGAAGGTGTTGAGACCAGAATGGTTAATTCTGAAGGTGTGGCTATTTATGACTTGTATCAGAATACAGAACTGGCTTGCGGAATGTAAGCTATCAGTTCTTTGGTGTTTTCTGGATACTTTGCTGTTGTTAACCAAAAACTTGTTGTTTTTTGGTTGAAATAGGTAGAACCTATTTATACATGTCATCTTGAACGCACCCTGATCTCATGGAAAGTGGGAATGATTGAATTATGGAGAAGTGGGGTCGTGTGTAAATGCCAGAAACCACGTTCCCACTATCAAGGAGACGGGTTAGTTTACACCCGCTACTTATTGCCTCCACTAACTGCCCTGCTTTCTGACACTTTCTTATAACGGTCTTGTTGCACGCCACATGTTGTAAACCGCCAGAACAATACCCTGATGTGTATCCCCTAGTTTGTGACATGTTTGATGTCTCGAGTGTTTTCATAAAAAACGTGTAGCAGATTGCTATGTGTGGCAAGTCAAAGTCAAGAGACTTGCCACATGAGAATAGCATGTGACGCTATTAAGCTTGTCCTGGCTAGTCACCTAATACTTGCCACAGGCCTATCAATCCTGTGGCGAATTTGGACGGCTGAGATTGTAACTCATAAGAAAGCGTGGCCATTAATTATGGCCACATTCTATTGGCGCCTGATAATAGCACAGTGGCGTCATTGGCACATGCCAATGGCATAGTAGAATATTTAGTGCACGCCGGTGGCATAATGGCATGGTTGGCATAGTTAGCACTTGCCGGTGGCTCGGTGGTGCAAGTAGCGCCTGGCGTAGCCATGACCGCTAGATTTTGGCACATTGGTGCTAGACCCAAATATGGCTTGGCAGCATTAGTTCTAGTTGCTACATCAATCCCAATACTCTGGGTAGTATGACTTGGCTTGGTTGGCGTAGAAACTTCGCCTAAATTAGGGTTTGGAATGCCGAAACCCTAATTAGTGTATGTGGCCGCAGCATGATGACGTTTTTCGTGCACATGGTGCCATAGTCACGCCAAAGGAACCATAGAAAAGCCACAATGTGTAAACGGCCACAGGAGCAAGGGTTGCTATGAGTGGATGTGGTATGGCGCCATTCCTAGGGTTTCCTGGGTCCCGCATGACTCGTGACATGTTGTGGGGCCCAAAGTGGCGTAATTTTGGCCACAACTGGAAATTAGGGTTTTGGTTAATGCGCCTAAAGCAAAATCGTGCTTCTGACTAGAAAACCCTAATTTAAGCACGTTATTGCGTTGGTCACGAACATGAGGTAGGTTAGAACGTAAGCGCACTATTTACGGCACTTTGGCATGTTTGGCGTGACAGAGTGGCATGTTGGCATGTCGTTCAGCTCATTGGCCCAACATGGCACATTTGGAATTTTGGCGCGGTTTTGAAAAGCCATTTGGCTTTGTGACAATCTGCAGTTTGCCTCTTTTAACACCGTGGAAAGTTTAAGGCAACCTGATTGGTTAATATAAAAGAGGCCGGCCAAGCATGGGTGTGGCCACACTTCTAGTGTGCGTGTGGAGGATTTAAAGCGACCTGATTGGTCGATGGAAATAGGGCCGACAAGTATGGGCCCAGCCAGCGTGTGGCGGGTTTAGGGCGACCTGATTGGTCGACGAGAGACAGGCCCGATCAGGAAACATGGAGTTTGAACAATTGCAAGTGGCACCGGCTGGCCTAAGGCTTGGCCACACCTCCCTTTATTGCTGCTCCTATTCCGCGGCTTTCTGATTTGGGTAGGATTTTACACCTACTAATCCATGACGGATTAATTTCCTAGTTTGCCTAAGCTTAGCTTCGACCAACGGGGTCTAATATACTGCGAAGGGCGCAAAACCCTAATTTTTTCAAATTTGTCAGGATAATATTTGAATCTTGTGAATTATCGCAAAATTGATTGAATTATATTTGTCGACACAGAGTTCTTTAAGTTTTATTGTCAGAGAGCAGTATGCTTTCTGATTGAGTACTTTATGCAAGGATTTTAACCTTGATACTTGGAAATTCATGTTACTCTGTTGTGAGTGAACACAAATTGTCAGGCCATATCAATATTAAGGGTTCAGCTGGGGAACATGATAGGTGTCTAAAACACCTTGATATTTATCTATAGTTTATGCTTTCTTTGTTAAGTTTTCTTGTAAATTATGTATTTTATGTTTGATTTTGAGTTTTAGGTACTTTGGAGCAAAAGAAGAAGAAACGTCGCTTAAAAGGGGCCAAAGTGTCATTTCATGTGCAACTGCTGTTGGAGGCAGTTTATTTCTCATTATTTACTTTTATTTCTTCATCCCTGTCTGAATGGCATGTCGGCTTTAGTGATGCAAGTTTTGTCTGAAAAGCATGGCAACCTTAGTGATGTATAAAAAATGAAGAAAATAAGATAATATGAGAGGTAAGAGATGGCTTCTCGAGAAACTACTAAAAGCACCCAGAAAAGTATTAAGGGCACCCCCCAAAAGTGGTCCAGAGTAGTTGATAAAGACACCCAGGAGTTTTCACTATTTACAACCCAAAAGTCATCTTTGTACCCCATGAATTGCTATTCGCACCCCCAGGAATTGCTAAACGTATCCCAAATTGCTAAAGGGACACCGCTATTAGTTAAGGGGTGACCTTCTTCAAGCTTTTGAAAAAAAAAAATTGGCGGGAAAAAGGAGCAGTTTGCGAACATAATAGGGTTCGTCAGTTGGTTGAGTTTTAATGAGACTTAATCGCTCAAACTCGTTGGATATCTTCTTTTGGGCATAACAGGGTTGGTATAGGTGTTGGATTTGGCCATAATTGGGTGGATAATTCGGGTTGAAGTAAAACAACGGCGGGAAGATGACTGAGATACTCTTTTAAGATTATGGAAGAGTTTGGGCGAGATTCAATCGTCAAAATTGATTGGGTCGGACCTTTCTGAGCTAAACAGGACTGAAAAATCCCTTGGATTCGAGAAAAGAGGAGTTTCACACGAATTAGATAAAACAAAGAGAGGAGAAGTTACGGGGATGTTGGTTGATTGTTTTTGGAGTACGTGGAGAGAATATCTTCCTTGACGGCTTAACTCTATCTTTGGAGAGTTTTTGGACAACTAAGACTCTACAGTTTACGTGGATTAGATAGAACAAGAAAGTTTGTTTGACCGAAAAGACATTCACGGGATTAAATGAGCTGAACCGTGTACTGCAGGTATTCAAGGGAGTGGATCTGCATTTTACATTATGAAGAAGCTATAAAAGGAAATTATTCCATGAATCAACACAAACAGACACGTGAAGAAGATAATAATGGGATATTATCCGGGGAATGAAAAGTAATTTATTACAAAATATTTTCCGAGATTTGATACGCCTGTTGGGTATAAAAGAGTTTTTGGGAGGCCAACGAAAGGGGGAGAGTTAGGGGAGGCTAGGTAGCAGAGAATCGAGAGTTACCAAACCTCTCTGCTGCTGCCATTGAAGAGGAAGAACCAAGAACATTAAGCTCACCAGAACAGTCGCAGAAGCAGTCTTATATTCAACGACAGAAACAGTTTATCGTTGCATAATAAGTAGCGAAAGACTTTTTGTAACTGAACCTTGTAGTGGTGTTATCGTTAGTAGCTGTGCTGTTGTAGTGTCTAACAACCTTTAGCGGCTGAAAATCGTTGTAAGCATATTTACATCTTTTGAATACAATAATTAATCAATTTTTCTCAAACTTTCGATTCTTGGGTTGCTAAATATAATTTCTAGGGTTTAGGAGGAAACTATTTTGACATGTAATTGTTCGTATTTATTTTTCTTTAGTTATTACTCTCCAATTAGTTTTAATTGTCTAAAAGTTTTCTCTTCTTTAAATGCTTCATAATAACTGTTTTGGATCGTCTTCGGCGGTCGATCTTTTACAAACGAAGGAAAACTAGGCCTTAGATTATCTACTTAGTTGCATTGATGTTTCATTAACGAAGAATTTTCCAAGGCATGAGATTGGGTTCAAAATGGCCTTGTGTAGTTTTGAGAGTAGATTAAAGAAAATAATTATTGAATTTACAACCATTAGAAATAATGGAATCCGAAATCCTAGACCTCTCTCTCTTCATCTTGTTATGCTATTTTATTTTTAGTATTTTCATTTATTAAGTCTAAAATCAAATCTTCAAAAAAAAAGTCCAAGCGAACGATACTCTACTTACCACTTGTAAAAACTACATTAGAACATAACATAGAAAGCATTCAAAGAAACTTATAATACAGGCAAGGCAAGGTGCCGAAATTTCCAGAATATCTGGGATTGTTGCTGCATGCACCTTTCTGGATAAATTTCATGTGAATATTTGAGTTGCTCAATAAATGCGCCAATGGTGAGGTTGAACACTCATTACTTTTACATGGCTCTGTTTCTTTGCAGAGTGACGACACATTAAATGCAAGGTTTTACAAATTTAGCCCTGAACTAAACACCACCATCAACAATACCAAATCCGCCTAATTATTCAATCTTTAAGTGAGCGTTCCACTCTAATTTCAGACGCACTCCGTGGTTTATAGTCTTTTGATTTGGGAAAAAAGGCTATCATGCACTTTTGTAAACATCTTTATCCCTAAATCCTTGTAGAGATATGTATTAACCACATAAAAAATGTTGCATTTCAAGTCCTTTTGAAACTACCAAGCTAACTAAGTAGAAGAACGCTATAATGTTCATTACAATCTAGTAAACAACTCCAAGGATTTGTTAGATACATCGCGCCACAAGGAGAGTCTTTATACTTTAAGACTTTATTCTCACTGCGCTTCGTGACAAATAATCATCTATGTCCCATAGGCTTTACACTTGGTTGGTTAGCACTACCATACCAAACACCTGTATATTTTTCAAAGAACCAAGTTTTACCTGGATTGTGTAGGACAAATATGCTCTTTGTTAATATTAAACAATAAAAAATATGGTTCGATCTTATGTGCTCTATTTCCTTGAGAAATATATAAAAATAATGATTATTAATATGTTCGCACGATCTTTTCATTGACTCGTGTATGTTCTCATGATCCTTTAGGATTTCATTATTTTCTTGAATCATGAAACTTCAGAGTGTCCTCCAGTTTGATTCATGGACATAATAAGAGACAATATATTAGGTTGTGCCTTGTTCACCTACTTCCTTTCTACGTGAGCATTGATCGAACTTGGTGGTGTCTCCATCTTCCTTTATGGAGCCACAGCCTCAACTACACTTCCACCAAGTGTAGTTGCAACACCTTAGTCCATGGTGTACCTTATACTGAGGATTTCTAACCTTGCATGCACGTTGGAAATATCTATGTGTAATCACATTCTTTGCTATACCAAACCCTAGTTATCCTTATCAAGAATAAAATCCTCAAAAGAAGCTTCCTAGATAACAAAAGAAAAAGTTAGAGGATTATTCATGTTCTTCATCGTCGGAATCATCCATGGAAGCTTGAATCTTGTCTATTTCTTCCTTGATGTCGGGAAATTTTGTAGCAATCATACATAATTATTTTTACATACCTTTTACCTTGGAGTTGATCTTACAAACATCCTTGTGAATTCGTTGAAGAAAACTCAAGGTTGCTGGATCACAAGAACCGTCGAGAGGTGAAATAGAGGCCATTTTTCTTTTGTTCTCATTAATTCTCATACGATTAAACTTACTTTCACGAACTAAAGTGGGAGATCCAATGAAGTTCCCAATTGGATCAATATCAAGTTCTTCACAGATGCTTCCAATCAGACATGGAAATCCTAATATCTTCTTGGATATAGTCATTGATACCATTTGAGAAATGATCAACCCACAAATGTCAAGATTTTTAGTTCCTGTTTTAAGGAAATAAACTAACTTTGCAAAATCATGGATCCAATATGCATCCCCAATTTTGGATGCACAAATATTGTGATACCCAACTTACCAAAAACCTTAAGAGGCATGCTAAGTTCCAAAGTAGGGAGCTTCCCATCTTTCCAACCAACATTCTTTCTACCAAGCTCAAGAGAAATGGTTTCAAGGGATGGTTTTTCTTCTTTAGGTCTTGGAAGTTGAAAATTACCAAGATAAATATTTGTGAGTTCCGAATTGAACTCTCGACTAGCAACAATTTTTCCTCCTCCAATCATTGATTCAAAGCTCATCTTATCGAGATTAACATTATACATGTTCGCATAAAACATCCTAGTAAGAAGATCAAACCTTCTCCCAAGCCACTAAAAATGTCTTCTAGATCATATTCATCAAAACAGACGAGATCTTCCGTTTTATCATACCTTTTTTCTAATTTCTTTTCTAGAATAATTTCTCTAGTTGCAACTCTTTCAAAGGTCTCATTACAATCCGTGTTAATAAAACAGATCCTAGGTTCTTCAGGAATTTTCTTATGCTTGGGATTTTTACTAGTTCCTTTTGTTCTATCCATGAAACACAAAAAAAGAAGGATTTGATCTTACTCGAATAGCTCCTTTTAAAGATGATTTCTTGATTTGCTCCTTCTTGATGTACAACCTTGCAACAAAAGAGAGACCCAAGATATTGTGAATTGTGAAAATGCGGGAGTCTACAACCATACCCAACAATTCGTTTGGAAATATGAGAGGACTTACTCCAATATAATTTCTAGAGAATCAACTAGATAATCAGACTCAATATAGAGAAAAGTATATCAAAGAGTTTATGTCTCTAACTTTTAATTCAATCAGCAATAACTTGAACGGTACCAAAGACCAATGTTCA
Organism: Papaver somniferum; assembly: GCF_003573695.1. Lineage (NCBI taxonomy): Eukaryota > Viridiplantae > Streptophyta > Magnoliopsida > Ranunculales > Papaveraceae > Papaver > Papaver somniferum. Next base: position 118,592,163 of record NC_039361.1, on the reverse strand, counting down.
AGTGTCCATCAATTTAAATCAACAACCAAAGGTTGGATTATCTAATTGATTGATCTTAACGCACAACCTGTGATATTTCAATTATGTAACAAAATATAATGCGGAAAAGAAATAACACAGACACCAGAATTTTGTTAACGAGGAAAACCACAAATGCAGAAAAACCCCGGGACCTAGTCCAGTTTGAACACCACACTGTATTAAGCCGCTACAGACACTAGCCTACTACCAATGAACTTCGGACCGGACTGTAGTTGAACCCTAATCAATCTCACACTGGTTCAAGGTACAGTTGTGTTCCTTACGTCTCTGATCCCAACATGATACTACGCACTTGATTCCCTTAGCTGATCTCACCCACAACCAAGAGTTGCTACGACCCAAAGTCGAAGACTTGATAAGCAAATCTGTCTCATACATAAAAGTCTATGTAATGAATAAATCTGTATCCCACAAAAATACCCAAGATTTTTTGTTCCATCTTTTGATAAATCAAGGTGAACATGAACCAATTGATAAACCGGTCTTATATTCCCGAAGAACAACCTAGTATTATCAATCACCTCACAATAATCTAAATCGTATAATGGCGAAACTAGATATTGAGGAATCACAAACGATGAGAGGAAGGTGTTTGTTATTACTTTTTATCTTTCCTATCGGAGATTAATTCTCGAGCAAATCTTAGAGAAGATAGTACTCAAATGATAGAATCGGGCAAGATCATAACACGCAAATACAAAGAAAATAGTTGGGTCTGGCTTCACAATCCCAATGAAGTCTTTGAAGTCGTTAACCTACAGAGTCTCGATATAAACCTAAGGTTAAAATAGAATCGACTCTAGTTGATGCAACTAGTAACACACAGGAGGTGTGGAGATTAGGTTTCCCAGTTTCTAGAGTTCTCCTTTATATAGTTTTCAAATCAGGGTTTGCAATCCAAGTTATCTTGGTAACAAAGCATTCAATATTCACCGTTAGATGAAAAACCTGATTCAACCAAGCTAATATCTTTCAACTGTTAGATCGAACTTAGCTTGTTACACACAAATGAAATGTACCCTCATTTAGGTTTATGTTACCGTACCCAAACGTGTACACCATGTTGGCTCAACAATAGTTAACCGAAGTTAGCCATATGATTACTCTCATATCAACCTTATTCATCTTAACCATAACTAGTTCAAATGACTCAAATGAAACTAGTTAAAGAGCCGTTCAATTGCTATATTCTCATAGAAGTATACAAGAACACAATTGAAGAAAAATCGGTTTGATTCACTCGAATCAGTTCATGAACATTATAGCCACAATTTGCAAAGATTACACTCCTTATTTTATAAATGTTTAAGTTCATGTACAACCGATTTTAGAAAGTAACCAACTCAAGTATGTAAACGGGTACGCCTACTTAAGTAGCCGGACCGAGTTTGGTTACACCAGTACGCGTACGGGTGCGCATACAAATTCACACTTCCAAACTCCAGCAGAAATTCACGGACGTGAGACTTCCGCAGTATGCGTATGGGTACACATACTTTCCCAGACATCCAACAACCGCCAGTACGTGTATGGGTACGCATACTTCAGGTTCCCGGTTTTGGACTTATACACAAATGTGAGAACACACTATGTTTATATCCAAACATGGTTACATGATTCTAAACTCTTTATTTCAATCATTGAAACTTTCTTAGAGGATGAAAATAGCCGTTTTCACACACTATTAACATCAAAGCAATTTTCAAGATATTGAAATAATCATAACGAAACATTCCAAGTCTACACCAAATGATTGTATCACGCAAACCATGTAAGATGTTACTCAGCAATTTTCACATGATCATATTCTGACATTCGGCAAGAATATAAGATGAACTTGGTCGAAGCGAAAGCTTGCCAATACATATTTCGAGAAATATGTAAGCGAGATAAACTCAGCTCGAAATCTCAAATGTGTATAAGAGAAAACTATATAGTAACACGATTTATGTATCAATATAGGAGATAGAGTAGAAATATACTTTCCAAGTGATAGATGAGTTTCAGTCTCCACATACCTTTTGTTGATGAAGTTCCACAAGCTCCCCTTAGTAGTTCTTCGTCTTCAAATGATGAACACTGTGAAGTCTAATGTTCAACTACACAATCTATGTCCTAGTCCGAGATATCCATAAATAAGATAGAAATCAAGACTTATAGTTTTGATCACTAACATTTACAAACATGCTTGAGATAGCAACGCATGCGAGTTCGACCGAGTAGTGCTCTAACAATCTCCCCCTTTGTCAATTTTAGTGACAAAACTATCAATACATATGGATTACAAAATAAATAAAACTTTGTAGCTTCTCATCCAAATGCTTGATCTCCTTGGCATATTCAACACGAATCGAAATCTTCGTCACTTCCAAGTACTCCATGATTCCAAACGTGTTCAACTCAGCATCATAGTTGTTAAAGATCCGTAACGATAACAATGAGAAAAATAGTGCTCTCGATCATTGTTATACAGTGTCATAGTATTATTATACAACATCAAAGTTCAATTGTATCACAACTTTGACATCAATACTATGGTGATATGTATCACTCCCCCTTAGTCATTACTTCACCTCCACATGAAAACCACCCCCCTTACATAATGATCCGTAAACCATATCTATTTGTAGTATGAAATTACACATTAATTCTCCACATTTTTGTCAATATAAATTGGCAAAGGTAGTGGGATCCTCATCAAATTTTCATAGAGATACTTCATGACCAAAAGAGAATAACGTACCAACTTATTTAGATGCAGTCATAAATCCGAAGCAAAATGCATTCATCAAGGAGTTTATAAAGATACAAGATAACCCCTATAATATTCCACAGCCGCACTCCCCACAAAGATTTGGCAATAAAACACAAGTTCAAAAAGAACTCTCCCCCATAAAATGTCATTCACGAAAGAACAACAAAGGCGACCTTGCTTTTACAAGAAAGGAAGGATTATTTGGAAATAACCAAATCACATGAAAAACATAGATTTGAATCCAAACATATCAATTGAATCAACCACAAAAATGATCAATTCAATTGTCTATGCTCGACATAAGAGAACTTACGGAGAAACACAGTATATACACAAAAATGTTTATCGGAGATAAACCAATACTGCGGAATAAACAAGGATTCATTCTATTTTTCATCACTATTTGCACAATGACATATAATAGAGATAAAATCATAAATATTAAAATTGCAAAAATCATCTTCCAAATAACTTAGAATTTAAATAAATAAATCTAAAAACATTGAAGATGAAAACGTTGGAAATAGCTATGTGTACTCACAATAATGGCTATTCCAAGCTCTAGTAATCCTTCTAAAAACACAAGAAATAAATTCTCACAAGAAGTTTCCTAGACATTGAGACCTCTGAAGAATCTCTATCGTACCCGAACTCCTTGTCGTCAACATCCATAGGTAGATAGGGTTCGTGAAGAAAGGAGTCAATTCCAACAAATCTTCTAGGATGATGATGTCGAACCATGGCCTTCTGAATTTCAAGAGTTCTCATAACAATAGCCTTTATTTGTCGAATATCCTTCCTTGTTTCCTTCAATTCTACAAGAACACCAGAAAACTTCTGAGAATTTAAAGGAATAGCTCCTGGCTTCCTAACATTCCTTCTTTTTCTTTTCAAAATTGGAGGTAACTAAGATTTCTCTTTTTCCTTCATGATTGATGGCTTAACAATCATATTAACATCTTTTCCATCAGAAGACATGATGCTTGGAGTATCCATATGGTATGGGTTTGTGAGAGGAAATCACAATTTAAGATCAACAAGCAGTCTTAAGATAAAAAGAGTTTCAGATAAGGAAAAGGAATGTAGGATTACAGAACCTTTATCCACACAAGTTCACACACGCACAATTCACAACCCCAAAGAGAGGAGAATTATCGAGAATAACCCTCTTTTATTGATTAAACAGGGAAGTCCCTTCCAATATTAATTAGATATGAAATAATTCCAAATTCACAAAACAGAGCGAAGCTAAGAAAAAAAACAATTTTTTTTCTTTTCTTAAAGCCTGAGGTGTGCACAATCTTGTCTCTTTTGACCAGGCACATGAAACAAGATGCACCAAAATAACACAGTCAAGTTGTGCTGTGGTGAACAACAATCTGTCCAACATAACCTTTTTGAAAGGAATTCATTGAACCCTGTCTATCAAAATGTTTAAACCATACTCTTCTTTCTAATGGTGTTGTCTTATCTTTGGAAACCAACTTCTTCGAAGACGATAAAATCTTACTGTTGATGGTGGTTTTTAGTTTAGGGTTAAAATTGTAAAACCTTACATTTAATGTGCCGTCACTCTGCAAAGAAACGGAGCCATGTAAAGTGATGAGTGTTCAACCTCTCCACTGGCGTATTTATTGAGCAACTCAATATATTCACATGAAATTTATCCAGACTGGTGCATGTAGCAACAATCCCAGACTAAGCAATTGATCCTCCATGGATTAGTAGGTGCAAAGTCCTACCCAAATCAGAAAGCAAATAATAAAGGAGCCGCGGAGTATGAGCAACAATGAGAGGAAGCGTGGCCATGCCAGCCGACGCCACTTGGCCAAGCCCCATGCTACCCAACCGGCCCTTACTCCTTTGTTGACCAATCAGTCCTCTTTAAGCCTGCCACGCTCCCATGAGTTGTGGCTGGTCCAATACTTTCCGACCCTATTCCCCATCGACCAATCAGGTCGCATTAAACCTACCACGCACACCAGCAGTGTGGCCACACTCGTACTTTTCCGGACCCCTCTTTTTATTGACCAATCAGGTTGTTCTAAACCTGCCACAATATTAAAAGAGGTGGAATTGCGTCAAATGGTCACCATGCCAAATTAGCTTCCAAAAGATTGTACAAACAACTGGGAACGTTTGGTAAACAATTTTAGTATGAGATACATGCCAAAAGTTTCGTATGGATGTCTATCATAACATATTAAAAATTCAAATCAATCGGATTAACGAGCTAAGAGATACAACATAAAAGGCGAGCTAGGTCATGGCTGAAACTGACACAATCCCTCTTGAATTCTTCCTGAGTTTTACTGTCGGGCAGTTTTCACCTCCTAAACAACCTGGCGTTTTTAGGGGCCACTGAAAAGGATTTATGGGCCAACAATAAAACAAAAAAGGTCACCCAAACGTAAAATGTAGCCATCCCTTATCCCGCTTAATTCATAATGACAAAATTTCCCTTAGATAATCGGTAGATAATATATTGTTTTTATCCTCTGAATGTATTCGGTAGACAAGATAAGAAGCATGCGTCCAAATATAGTGGACGCAGTAGTTTAATGAATTTTGTTTCATTTTTCATTTCTTTTCATTTTTGAGTTATAGCCATGGCATGGTAGGATCATCCAAAGTCATATTCGGAAGCTATATCATTTGTATAAACTCCCGGATATACGATGGCCCAAAAATCAGAATTTTAGAAAAACAAAGATTTTTTAAATTTTGAACTTGTAATAATCGGAGGAAATATAATTTACATAAACTCCCGAATGTATGTTTCCTAACCTTCTAAAATGGCCGTTGAAACCACCTAGAGTCATGGCATGGTAGGATCTGCCGCAGTCATATTCGGAAGATATGTCATTTGAATAACCCGAATATACGATGGCCAAAAAACCAGAATTTTTGAAAACCAAAATTTTTATGGTTTTGAACTTGTAATAATCGGAGGATATTGCATTTTCATAAACTTCCAAATGTATGTTGGCTAACCTTCAAAAATCCTTAGGTTTGCGCCTATCGAAACCACTTAGAGTCATGGCATTGTTTGTTATGCAACAAGCATATTCGGAAGATATTGCATTTGCATAAACTTACGAATGTACAATGGCCCAAAAATCAGAATTTTTGAAAAAACAAAATTTTCTAGTTTTGAACTTGTAATAATCAGAAGATATTGCATTTGCATAAACTTCTGAATGTATGTTGGCTAACCTTTAAAAATCCTTAGGTTTGCGCCTCTTGGAACCACTTAGAGCCATGGAAATGTTTGTTATGCAACAACCATTTCGGAAGATATTGCATTTGCATAAACTTCCGAATGTACAATGGCCCAAAAATCAGAATTTTTAAAAAACCAAAAATTTTCTAGTTTTGAACTTGTAATAATCGGAAGATATTGCATTTGCATAAACTTCTGAATGTATGTTGGCTCACCTTTAAAAATCCTTAGGTTTGCGCCTCTTGGAACCACCTAGAGCCATGGCATGGTTTGTTATGCAACAAGCATATTCGGAAGATAGTGCATTTGCATAAACTTACAAATGTACAATGGCCCAAAAATCGGAATTTTTGAAAAACCAAAATTTCTCTGGTTTTGAACTTGTAATAATCGGAAGAAATTGCATTTGCATAAACTTCCGAATGTATGTTGGCTAATCGGAAGATATTAATAATATTTGCTACCGAATGATATAAGGCCCCAAAACTATTTCAGTTTCAACATTTTACAATCGGAAAAATAGAATATTATATTCTCTTCCGAATATATACTGTCCCCAAAATGGGATTTTGCCTAAATCACAATTTTGAGAACTTTTCAATAATATATATATTCGGTAGTTAGTGTATTTCCGATTATTGTGTCTCTACATCAATATATTTGGAAGTCAAAAAATTCTTTAATCTACCGATTATATCCATTTTGTTCACAGGAAGATATGACCAATAATATTCGGAAGTTAATCTATAAATTTATCTCCCGCATACTGTCGATGTTCTTGAGAAATGAAGAACACGACTATATTCGGGAGTTAAAAATCACGCATATCTCCCGAATCTGGGAAAAACAGAAAACCTTATAATTTTTTTCTTTTCGATTCGTCGAATTAAAGCGACATAAATCCAAAAAATGATAGAATCTTATCTAATTGAGGCCATTTGAAGTTACCGGAGTGTGTGCCTATCAGATTCGCCACCACCAACTATATTCGCGGCTTCACGTCTGTCGCGATCTTCGCGTTCTTCATCACTTTCAGCAACAATCTCTTTATTTCTTGCTAAAATTCCAACATTTGGATCGATACCGCAAGCAACGTTTTTAGTTTTAGCTCTTTGGGGTTCATTACCCTTACCCGTGATTTTATAAACGAATCGACAATGTTTTTATTTGACGATTCACAACGACGACGATGATGAATTGAATAAGAAGAGTTGAAATGAAGGAAATCGAAATCAGATTTTGGTTTTTATTTTTATTTTTTATTGAAGGGCATAAAAGTAACTTCAAATTCCTATAAGGTGTCCCTTAGCTAGTGTCCTTGTATGGGTATAAATCAATGTCCCCTAAATCCTTTTGAGTGTCCCCTAAAAATGCCAGGCTAAACAAGATCAAAACCTAAATATTCCCGCATGGGGGAGATAGGAAATTCTTTTTTGATCAGAATGGAGGGGAGGACTATCAAAATCCGAGTTCGTACGAGAATTATACAACGATTTTAGTGAGGGTCCCACATCTGAATTTTCTGATTACGAAATTTCATGAGTTAACACAAATTTATGTAAATCATCTCATCCATCCAACTTGGCTAGCCAACTCAAATAGTTTATATTGAATTTGGGCCAATCATCTCATCCACCCGCGGTCACATGCCGCATTCCTTATGCGCTAATTAGGGTTTTGACATGCCAAACCCTAATTTAGGCAAAGTTGCCAGGCGCCAACAGAAGGTAGCCATAATCAACGGCTACCCTTCCTCATGAAATGCAATCTCAACCATCCAAGTTTGCCACCGAACTGGCAGACTTGTGGAAACTTTTAGGCGACCAGCCACCTAAGTCTAGTGGCCACGACTACGCCAGGTGCCACTTGCACCACCGTGCCACTGGCATGCACGAGCTATGCCAGCCATGCTGCAATACCGCTGGCATGCACTAAAGCGCCACTGTGCCATTATCAGGCGCCAATAGAAGGTAGCCATAATCAACAGATACCCTTCCTCAGATGCAATCTCAGCCATCCAAGTTCGCCACCGAGATGACAGTCTTCTGGCAAGTTTTAGGCGACCAGCCGCCTAAATCTAGTGGCCATGGCTATGCCAGGCGCCACTTGCACCACCGATCCACTGGCATGCACGAGCCATGCCAAGCCATGACGCATTGCCACTGGCATACACCAAAGCGCCACTGTGCCATCATCAGGCGCCAACAGAAGGTAGTCATAATCAACGAATACCCTTCCTCATGAGATACAATCTCAGCCATCCAAGTTCGCCACCGAACTGGCAGACTTGTGGAAAGATTTAGGCGACCAACCAAGACGAGCCTACTATCATCACATGTTATTTTCCTGCGGAAAGCCTCTTGATTTTAACTTGCCGCACGTAGGAAAGTGCTACATGTTTTCCACGAAAACACTCAAGACATCAAACATGTCACAAACTGGGGGATACCCATCAGGGTATTGGTCTGGCGGTTTACAGTGTGCGGCGTGCAATACGCCCGTTACAAGAAAGTTTCATAAAGCAGGGCGGTTAGTAATGGCAAGAAGTAATGGTATGAACGGATCCTTCATTATGGAAACATAATTCCTGATGTTACACGTTAATCCACTCTTCCACTACTCAATCGTTTCCACTTCCTACATGACCAGGGTACGTTTTATTACGACTTGTATAAATAGGTTTCACCTATTTCAACCAAAAAACAAGTTTTGGTCGGAGAACAACACAGTATCCACAAATCACCCGGTAGCTTTCCATTCTGCTAGCAAGTTCTACTTTATGATACAAGTCATAAACAACCACACCTTCATAATCAACTATTCGGGTCTCAACACTTTCTTCGCTTCCCTCCCTAAGACCAACCCTTCTCCTTCACTTTGTGACCGAAGCAAGCTTGGAATGGCCATTTCTTGGTTTAGGCTAGGATTGTACAGATTGATCTCTCGAATCAAAAGTACTCCCGTGCAGTGCATTGTTTAGGGTCTAGACTCGTTTCTTATCCACACACACAAAATTACCAAAACAGGCATAAGCAGTTTTCACCCTCAAACAATTGGCGACCACAGTGGGAGATTAATCTCTCGGTTGCAATATCAAGTTCCAATTTCCAATTTCATTTTTCAATCCCGATCTCAAGATGATAGAACTCATGTCCGGATCAGCAACAAACCCTGAAAACACTAGCGTTGAAATCATCCTCGGTATTAACGTTCTTTCCAGTGGCATTAATACGCCACATGTCAACACCAGCGGCGCAGAAAATGTTCCTTCAGGCGTTACACCTCCGATCATTAGAACCAGAGCTGCTGCCGCCACCCCCAACGTTTCTTCAAGTGTGACACCTCCAACCGTCACCAGAGCCGCTGCTACTCCACCATAAGAACTAGAGACCGGAGGAACCAGAGGAAGCCGTTCTCCTCTTACCACTGTTGATTTGATGGAAAGACAAAAGGTTCTCGTAAGGCTCTGACATACATGGATACAACTCATAAAGAGATACCTATTTTCCTCAAGACACTAATGGAGCGGCCACCATAAGAGTCACGTCAAACCCAGATGGAGCTGATAAGGAATACTTTTAACATCCGGCGCAGGCACTTCAGAAGGACTCGCGTTTATATATGAAGAGGCTCGGCGTTTCTCTTGAACACCCAGTAGAAGAGAATCAACAATCCAATTTCATCACACGTGAATATCAGGAATGACTTCTCCAAAATCGAGGCAAATAAAATCAGCAACCCTCCTGAGTTCACAGAGACCCTCTTCCAGTCAGGAGCTGCATGATTTCTGGGGACTTCACCCACAAAATCGTGCAGTCTATGATGAAACATTTATGTGAGGTTCTGTATTTCTCCAAGGAGAAGCGTCAAGACATATTTGCAGCCCTCAACCACACTGCATCAGGAAAGCAGCTGTTTCCAGCCAGGGAATCCGTTCCCAAACCCCAACCTCTCTTGGAAAGCACGATTGATAGATGGAACTTGGGACTCCTAACCACTGTTCACTTGAAGGATGTCGAGTTTGACAGCACGCTGATTGACGCGGACTCCGACTTCAACATTGTAACCGTCAACGCTCTGAGAGTTGCAAGGGAAAATCAAACAGAAGAAACGTATTCTTTCCCATGAGGAAAAAAACACGACTTGCCGAACAGAACTATTTGTGCTGTCTTCCCATATTCCATATCGTATCAAGTCGTTTTTTGAAGTCAAGGGTTAATAGCGCCCTCACTGGAGTTTTCTCCAGGAGCCGCTTCGACGTTTCTCTCCAAGAGCAGCTTCAACGTTCTCTCCAGAAGTCGCTCCGCTTCAACGTTCTCCAGCAGCGGCTCCTCTTTAACGTTCGCTCCAGCAGCCGCCGCTTCAGCGTTCTCTCCATAAGATGTTCCAGGATCCGAAGCCGAAGCCTCAACATTTTTCTACATAAGCTTCAACGTCCTCTCCAAGATCCGAAGCCGCTTCAACGCCTCCTTCCTTCCAAGGATCGTGTCGTGGCCGCCGCTTCTTCCTGCCAAGGATCGTGCCGTAGCCGCCACTTCTTCCTGCCAAGGATCGTTACGTAGCCGCCACACTCCTCCCTGTTAAGGATCGTGATCGCAGCCAGCCAAGGTTCATAATTGTGGCCACCTTTTGTTTCATCCCATCAAAGACCTGGGGACTTTTGTCCGTCTATCAACTCGTCATCATCCTGATGTCATCACTAACGCCCGATGCTGCTCACTCATAGAGGATCCTAAAATACCCAAAGCCCAATCATGCGCGAAGGACATTCCTAGCGAAGACAAAGCTAAATAACTATCCTTGAACTAAATGTATTATATCTATTAGGCATATTAAATAAATTTTAAATACCTTAGTGTTGAGACGTGCAAATTCCTCAACACCATTATTGTATTGCCAGGCATGCTGCCTCAACACACCATTCCTATTAGTGTTGAGGCGTGTAAATTCCTCAACTCTCACTATTGTGTTGCCAGGCATGCTTCCTCAACACACCCTTCCTCTTAGTGTTGAGACGTGCAAATTCCTCAACACTCACTACTGTGTTGCTAGGCATGCTTCCTAAACACATTCTTCCTCTTAGTGTTGAGACGTGCAAATTCCTCAATACTCACTACCGTGTTGCTAGGCATGGTTCCTCAACACACCCTTCCTCTTAGTGTTGAGACGTGAAAATTCCCCAACACTCACTACTGTGTTGCTAGGCATGCTTCCTCAACACATTCTTCCTCTTAGTGTTGAGACGTCCAAATTCCTCAACACTCACTACTGTGTTTCTAGGCATGCTTCCTCAACACATTCTTCCTCTTAGTGTTGAGACGTGCAAATTCCTCAGCACTCACTGAAAAAGCGGGGGTCTAACAACACCACCCAATATTTCGCTTAGAAATCTGTATGAACAAACTCTAATATACTTTTAAGAGAATCAACAAGACTCAATCAATTAAAAGTATATCAACGAGTTTATATCTCTCTTATTGATTTGATTTACTCAAGCAAGAACTGCAAGTTCTAATCAAATACAAGGTATAACTTGGATGGTACCAAAGACCAATATCCAAGGATCAATCAATGACAATCAACAATCAAAGGTTGGATTACTCTAATAGATGATCTAACGCACAACCTGTATTATTTTAATTATAAAGATAAAATAATATAATGCGGAAATTGAAATAACACAGACACCAGAAATTTTGTTAACGAGGAAACCACATATAAAGAAAAACCCCGGGACCTAGTCTAGATTGAACACACACTGTATTAAGCCGCCACAGACACTAGCCTACTCCAAGCTAACTTCGGACTGGACTGTAGTTGAACCCCAATCAATCTCCCACTGATCCAAGGTACAGTTATGCTCCTAGGCCTCTGATCCCAGCAGGATACTGCGCACTTGATTCCCTTAGCTGATATCACCCACAACTAAGAGTTGATACGACCCAAAATCGCAGGCTTTGACAATAAAAAAATCTGTCTCCCACAGAAAAGTCTATCAAAGGATCAATCTGTCTCCCACAGATAAAACCTAAAGGTTTTGTTCCGTATTTTGATAATAATCAAGGTGAACAGAAACCAATTGATAATCTGGCCTTATATTCCCGAAGAACAGCCTAGAGTTATCAATCACCTCACAACAATCTTAATCGTATGGTAGCGAAACAAGATGTTGTGAAATCACAAACAATAAGGCGAAGATGTTTGTGACTACTTTTTATATCTTTCCTATCGGAGATATCAATCTCAAGCCAATCAATCTGATTTTACTCATACGATAGAAGATGCAAGATCATATCACACAACTATGATAAAAGTAGTATCGGTCTGGCTTCACAATCCCAATGAAGTCTTTAAGTCGTTAACCTGGTTTTAGAAGAAGAAAACCAAAGGTTAAAGGAGAATCGACTCTAGCACGCAAACTAGTATCACAAGTAAGGTGTGGAGATTATTTTTGCGCAATACTAGATGTCTCCTTTATATAGTCTTTCAAATCAGGGATTGCAATCAATGTTAGCTTAGTAACAAAGCATTCAATATTCACCATTATATGAAAACCTGATTTACATTCAAGCTAATATTTCTCAACCGTTAGATCGAAAACTTATCTTGTTACACACACTTGACAATGTACGATTCTAGGTTTGTTAACCGTACCCAAACGTATGCACTTGTTGGTTCAACAACAGTTAACCAAATGGTTAGCCATATGAGCATTTCATATCAACCATGTTCTTCTTCACCACAACTAGTTCAAATGACTTCAAATGAACTAGTTAGAGAGTTGTTCAATTGCAAGGAAATCTCATGTACTACACAAGACAAAATTGAAGCAAAAATGATTTGATTCACTTGAATCAGTTCATGAACTTTTATATACACGGTTTGCAAACTGTATTCCTTAGTCTTTTTAAGTTTAAGTTCAGAAATCATCTTCAGATATATAACCTTCTCAAGTTCGCAGACTAGGTTCGCGGACTTAAGTTACCGGGCAGAGTTTACAAACTCCTGCAGAAATTCTCGGGTTTGAGAACTTCGCCGGTTCGCGGACTGGGTTCGCGAACTGAGTTCGCAGACTTAGCTTCATGCAAGTAGTTTGTCAACTCCAGCAGAAATTATCGGGTTTGAGAACTTCGGCAGTTCACGGACTTGGCTCACGCCATTCTTCCGGTTCTCTTGATCAACAAAGTTCGCAAACTTTGGTTTAAGGAATAGGACTTATACATAAATGTGTTTCCACAACAATGTTTATGTCCACCATTGGTTATGTAATCTAAACTCCCATTTCAATTATTGAAACATTCTTAGAGGACGTTATATAGTTGGTACACCATTTCTCGTCAAAGCAATTTTCAATATGATTGAAACATATTATGACTTTCGTCACATGGTAAAGATAAACTTGATCGAAGCGAAAATCTTACCAACACATATTTCGAGATATAGATAGGCGAGGTATATTCGGCTCGAAATACCAAATGTGTATAATCCAAGTCTATATATATAGCATACGACTTCTTGTCTCAAAGAGTAGGAGATAGAGTAGATAAACTTTTGAGTGACAGATAAGTTGATGTCTCCACATACCTTTTTGTTGAGAAGTTTCACCGGTTCCTTGAGTAGTTATTCTTCTTGTATGATGAATCGCCATGAAGTCCTTGAGCTCAACTATACTTTCTATCCTAGTCCGAGACTTAGCTATAATAGACTAGAAATCAAGATTTATAGTTTTGATCACTAACATTGACAAACATGCTTGAGATAACAACGCATGCGAGTTCGACCGAGCAATGCTCTAACAATCTCCCCCTTTGTCAATTTTAGTGAAAAAAAATATCAATACATATGGAATACAAAAAAGATAAAGAAACTTTAGTAGATCCTATTCCACATGTCTAATCTTCAACATTCCTCGAAATCTTCGTCACTTCCAAGTACTCCAATGATCCCAAAGGTTGTAAGTTTAGCATCACCACTGTTGAAGATCTGTAGCTATAACAATGAGAAAGCATCGGTCTCGATCATTGTTATACAGTGTCATAGTATTATTACATAGTGTCAAAGTCCAATTGTATCACAACTTCAACAATAGTACTATGGTGATGTGTATCACTCCCCCTTAGTCAATACTCCATCTCACATGGAAACTACTCCCCCTTACACAATGATCCGAAAAACATATGTATTTGTAGTGTGAACTACATATTAATTCTCCCCTTTTTTGTCAATAAAATTGGCAAAGGTAGAAGAACGGGATCATAATGAAATTTCCGAAAGAGACATTTCATGACTAAAAGAAAAAATTCATACCAACTAATTTAGATGCAATCATAAAGCCGAAGCTAAATGCATTCATCAAGGAGTTTAAAGATAAAGATAACCCCTCTAAAGTTCCACAGTCGCACACCCCTCAAGATATGACCATTAAACACAAGTTCAAAAGAACTCTCCCCCATTTGATGTCATTCCCAAAACAACAACAAGAGCGACCTTAATTTCAAAAGAAAAGAAGGATTTTTATTGGATACCAAAAACCATGAGAATGATTTTCTATATCCAAAAACTCAATCAAATTAATCACAAGTAAATCCATGATTAATTTAATCGGAATACGCAATCAAATTAAACACAAAAAGTGATCAATTCAATTGATTGTGCTCAACATAAGATAACTTACGGTACTACGACTAAGTTAACCATAAGACAATGATTAGCTTAACCGTTCATATACTCAACACAATAAAACCTTATGGAGTCACGAGAATACTCAACTAGATTAATTACAAGAGAGCCCATAATTAATCTAATCGGAATACACAACCAAACTAATTACAAAAGTAATCAATTTAATTGTCATTTGTTTTCTCGACATAAGAATACTTACGGAGCAATAACTAAATAACCAAAAGATGATTAATTTAGTTCAATATGCTCGACATAACATATCTCAAAGAACAACAACTAATATAAGGAATCAACTTGGTTATATAATGCTCAACATAAGATACATTACGGAGCCTCACAGTAATACATAAAATATGGATCAGGGATGATCAATACTGCGGAATACACAAGGATTCATTATATCTTCAATCACTATTTTCATAACGACAATCAATAGACATAATCCTTGAAAACAAAAGATTTTAACCTATCTTCCATCAAATAATTGACAATATAGGCTCAACTTTTGTATTTGCCAAAAGTCCATTCATTCTTTTACCAGTACGTGAATACCGACCACGAACGACTTTACTTTTGACAAAATATGGGACAAATATAGTTCACGGACGTAAACACCAATATCCCATAACAAGTTGCAATATAACAAATCATAAAGATTAATACTGCAAGAACATCATCCTCCAAATATTTTTAGAATTTAAACCAATAAACCTAAAAAGAACAAGAAGATGAAAAATAATATCTATGTGTAGTCAGAATCATTGCTATTCAAAACACTAGTTATTCTTCCAATTAAACCAGAAAGAAAACATAATAGGCAACAATATCTTTGAGAAATTACTTATCATTCCCGAACTCCTTGTCGTCAACATCCATTGGAATATAAGGTTCATGGAGGAAGGAGTCAATACCAAAAAACCGTCTTGGCTGATGATGTCGAACCAGGGCCTTCTGAATTTCCAAATATCTTAAAACGCAAGCCTTTATTTCACTAATCTCCTTTCTTACTTCCTTCAACTCATCAAGAACATCGGAAAACTTCTGAGAGTTAGAAGGGACAGCCCTTGGCTTTCTTGTATTCCTCCTCTATTTTTTCAAGGAAGGAGTTACTGGAGATTTCTCTTTTTCCTTGATTGATGGCTTAACAATCATATTGACATCTCTTACATCCAAAGACATGATGCTTAGAGAACAATTATAAACAACTGGTTTTTGTGAGTGGAATTCACAATCTCATCAAGCAGTCTTAAGATATAAAAGATATCAGAGAGGAAAAAGGAATGTGGGGTTCGCAACCTTTAAACAGGTTCGTGGACGCCCAACTCTAAACCCTATAAGAGTAGAATTGTCGATAATAACCCTTTCTTTTATTTTGATAGATAATCAACTAAGAAAAGAAGAAAAAAAGCTTTTCCTAAAGCCTGATTGGTACACAACCTTGTCTCTTTTGATCAGGCACATGAGACAAGATTTACCAAACAACACAATCAATTTGTGTTGTGGTGAACAACAATTTGTCCACCATTTTCTTCTAGAGAGGAATCCTCAGACTTCTGTCTATCAAAGCGATTTGACCATACCTTCTTCTCTGATGGCCTTATTTTGTCTTTGGAAACCAACTTCTTAGACGAAGATAAAATCCTACATACCTCAGCAGTCTTCTGAGCAAGTTTAAGCTTCCTTGACAATCGATTTGGTCTTCGTTGAAGTTTGTTGGCGTGCCTCACTTGATGTTTGTAACATCTTGATAGTTCATGACCCTTTTGAGAATAAAACGAGCACGTCAAACTTGGATAGTATTCATGCATCTGTGGTGTGAAAGCATCCAGACACATAGTAGATCCTGAAACATTACAAACAGAGTTTCCAAAGGATGGGTCAATTGATTCTTCCAGCTTGATTGGATTCTCTTCTTCACCTAAACCATCAAGTTTGACATATGTATTGCTACAATTATCAAAATCAATGTTTTCACATAGAAGACCAACACTTAATTTTATATCTTCATAAGAATCATAGATCTCAGACATCTCATCAAGTGTTACAGCAAGACCTTTGTTCCCAGTGTATTTTCTACGATTTGGGCACTCGTTTGCAAAATGACCAAAACCTTTACACTTAACGCATTGTGGCATATCCTCGTCAGCATCCCTGTTTTTAGGAAGGACATGATTGTGAGGTTTATCTGACGATCTAGGTTTGTCTCTTGAAAACCGTTTACTTCTCTTCAAAAGAAGATCCCTAAACTGTCTTGTGGTCAAGGAGACTGATTTGTCAAGATCTTCATCCGAAAAATCACCCTCAGACTGATCATCCTCAGAGACATAAACACTTTTACTTTATCAAGTTACTTAGTGTTCTTCTGTGCTTTAAAGGCAACATCCTTTCCGATTTTGGATGTATGCTCATGATCAAAGATCTTTAGCTTTCCAACCAATGTATTTCTGGAAAGATTATCAAGGTTATTTCCCTTAACGGTGGCATGCTTCTTAGACTCGTATCTAGATGGCAGGGATCTGAGAATTTTCATCACAATGTCCTTTTCAGGAATAGTCCTACCCAATGCAAAAGATGCATTAAAAATTTCAGACACTTTGTGATTAAACTCATCAAATGTATCTTCATCTGCCATACGAAGGTTCTCCCAATCGGAATTAAGGTTTTGAAGCCTAGCTTCCTTTTCACTGGAGTTACCTTCAAATACGATTTCTAAGATATCCCAAGCATATTTTGACCTAGTGCAATTTGACACATGGTGCTGAAGATTTGGGGTAATGGCATGTATGATGGCATTCAAACCGTCAGAATTTTTTTTTGCAGCAAGTATCTCGGCAGGATTATATTCACCAATATTCTTGGGAACATTTACATCTCCAATTGCCACAACGGGAGCATCATAGGCATTAACAACATATACCCATGATTGAAAATCACGCGCTTGAAGAAAAGCCCGCATAACAATTTTCCACCATAAGTAGTTAGAGACATCGAAGACTGGTGGTACGTTAATAGAGATGGCACCTCTGTCCATAAAGTCAGATCGATACAAACACAGACTTGTAAGGTCTTAAACGTGTTTGCCTGCTCTGATACCAATTGAAAAAGCGGGGGTCTAACAACACCACCCAATATTTCGCTTAGAAATATGTATGGACAAACTCGAAAATACTTTTAAGAGAATCAACAAGACTCAATCAGTTAAAAGTATATCAACGAGTTTATATCTCTCTTCTTGATTTGATTTAATCAAGCAAGAACTGCGAGTTCTAATCAAATACAAGGAATAACATGGATGGTACCAAAGACCAATATCCAAGGATCAAACAATGACAATCAACAACCAAAGGTTGGATTACTCTAATTGATGATATAACACACAACCTGTATTATTTCAATTATAAAGATAAAACAATATAAAACGGAAATTTAAATAACACAGACACCAGAAATTTTGTTAACGAGGAAACCGCAAATGCAGAAAAACCCCGGGACCTAGTCCAGATTGAACACACACTGTATTAAGTCGCTACAGACACTAGCCTACTCCAAGCTAACTTCGGACTGGACTGCAGTTGAACCCCAATCAATCTCCCACTGATCCAAGGTACGGTTATGCTCCTACGCCTCTGATCCCAGCAGGATACTGCGCACTTGATTCCCTTAGCTGATCCCACCCACAAGTAAGAGTTGTTACGACCCAAAATCGTAGGCCTTGACAATAAACAAATCTGTCTCCCACAGACAAGTCTATCAAAGGATCAATCTGTCTCCCACAGATAAATCCTAAAGGTTTTGTTCCGTCTTTGGATAATAATCAAGGTGAACATGAACCAATTTATAATCCGGTCTTATATTCCCGAAGAACAGCCTAGAGTTATCAATCACCTCACAACAATCTTAATCGTATGGTAGCGAAACAAGATGTTGCGGAATCACAAACAATGATACGAAGATGTTTGTGATTACTTTTTATATCTTGCCTATCGGAGATATCAATATCAATCCAATCAATCTGATTTTACTCATACGATAGAAGATGCAAGATCAGATCACACAACTACGATAAAAGTAGTATCGGTATGTCTTCACAATTCCAATGAAGCCTTTATGTCGTTAACCTGGTTTTAGAAGAAGAAAACCAAAGGTTAAAGGAGAATCCACTCTAACACGGAAACTATTATCACACTTAAGGTGTGGGGATTAGTTTTGCACAATATTAGATGTCTCCTTTATATAGTCTTTCAATTCAGGGTTTGCAATCAATGTTATCTTAGTAACAAAGCATTCAATATTCACCGTTAGATGAAAACCTGATTTAGATTCAAGATAATATTTCTAAACCGTTAGATCAAAAACTTAGCTTGTTACACACACTTGACAATGCACGCTTCTAGTTTTGTTAACCGTACCCAAATGTATGCACTTGGTGGTTCAACAACAGTTAACCAAATGGTTAACCATATGAGCATTTCATATCAACCATGTTCTTCTTCAACACAACTAGTTCAAATGACTTCAAATGAACTAGTTAGAGAGTTGTTCAATTGCAAGGAAATCTCATGTACTACACAAGACACAATTTAAGCAAAGATGATTTGATTCACTTGAATCAGTTCATGAACTTTTATAGCCATGGTTTGCAAACTGCATTCCTTAGTATTTTTAAGTTTAAGTTCAGAAATCATCTTCAGATATATAACCTTCTCAAGTTCGCAGACTAGGTTCGCAGACTTAAGTTACCGGGTAAAGTTTACAAATTCCAGCAGAAATTCTCGGGTTTGAGAACTTCGGCGGTTCGCGGACTTAGATTCACGCAAGTAGTTTTTCAACTCCGGGAGAAATTCTCGGGTTCGAGAACTTCGGCAGTTCGCGGACTTGGCTCACGCCATTCTTCCGGTTCTCTTGATCAACAAAGTTCGCAAACTTTGGTTCAAGGAATATGACTTATACATAAATGTGTTTCCACAATAATGCTTATGTACACCATTGGTTATGTAATCTAAAATCTCATTTCAATCATTGAAACATTCTTAGAGGACGTTATATAGTTGTTACACCTTTTCTCGTCAAAGCAATTTTCAAGATGATTGAAACATATTATGACTTTCGTCACATGGTAAAGATAAACTTGATCGAACCGAAAAGCTTACCATCACATATTTCGAGATATAGATAGGCGAGGTATACTCGGCTCAAAATACCAAATGTGTATAATCCAAGTCCATATATATAGCATACGACTTATTGTCTCAAAGAGTAGGAGATAGAGTAGATAGACTTTTAAGTGACAGATAAGTTCAAGTCTTCACTTACCTTTTTGTCGAGAAGTTCCACCGGTTCCTTGAGTAGTTCTTCTTCTTGTATGATGAATCGCCATGAATTCCTTGAGCTCAACTACACTTTCTATCCTAGTCCGAGACTTAGCTATAATACATTAGAAATCAAGACTTATAGTTTTGATCACCAACATTGACAAACATGCTTGAGATAGAAACGCATGCGACTTAGACCGAGCAATGCTCTAACACTCACTACTGTGTTGCTAGGCATGCTTCCTCAACACACCCTTCCTCTTAGTGTTGAGACGTGCAAATTCCTCAACACTCACTACTGTGTTTCTAGGCATGCTTCCTCAACACATTCTTCCTCTTAGTGTTGAGACGTGCAAATTCCTCAACACTCATTATTGTGTTGCTAGGAATGGTTCCTCAACATACCCTTCCTCTTAGTGCTGAGACGTGCAAATTCCCCAACACTCACTACTGTGTTGCTAGGCATGTTTCCTCAACACATTCTTCCTCTTAGTGTTGAGACGTGTAAATTCCTCAACACTCACTACTGTGTTGCTAGGCATGCTTCCTCAACATATTTTTCCTCTTAGTGTTGAGACGTGTAAATTCCTCAACACTCACTATTGTATTTCCAGGCATGCTGCCTCAACACATCCTTCCTCTTAGTGTTGAGCTCAACTACACTTTCTATCCTAGTCCGAGACTAAGCTATAATAGACTAGAAATCAAGACTTATAGTTTTGATCACTAACATTGACAAACATGATTGAGATAGCAACGTATGCGAGTTTGACCGAGCAATGCTCTAACACTCAATACTGTGTTGCTAGGCATGCTTCCTCAACACACCCTTCCTTTTAGTGTTGAGACATGCAAATTCCTCAACACTCACTACTGTGTTTCTAGGTATGCTTCCTCAACACATTCTTCCTCTTACTGTTGAGACGTGAAAATTCCTCAACACCCACTACTGTGTTGCTAGGCATGGTTCCTATACACTCTTCCTCTTGGTGTTGAGACATGCAAATTCCCCAACACTCACTACTGTGTTGTTAGGCATGTTTCCTCAA
This sequence comes from Papaver somniferum, assembly GCF_003573695.1. NCBI lineage: Eukaryota > Viridiplantae > Streptophyta > Magnoliopsida > Ranunculales > Papaveraceae > Papaver > Papaver somniferum. Next base: position 118,571,100 of record NC_039361.1, on the reverse strand, counting down.
CACATTCTTCTTCTTAGTTTTGAGACGTGTAAATTCCTCAACACTCACTATTGTGTTGTCAGGCATGTTTCCTCAACACATACTTCCTCTTAGTGTTGAGACGTGCAAATTCCTCAACACTCACTACTGTGTTTCTAGGCATGCTTCCTCAACACATTCTTCCTATTAGTGTTGAGACGTGTAAATTCCTCAACACTCATCATTGTGTTTCCAGGCATGCTGCCTCAACAGATCTTTCCTCTTAGTGTTCATACGTGCAAATTCCTCAACACTCACTACTGTGTTGCCAGGTATGCTGCCTCAACACACCCTCCTTTTGGTGTTGAGACGTGAAAATTCCTCAACACCACTATTATGTTGCCAGGCATGCTGCCTCAACGCATCCTTTCTTTTAGTGTTGAGACGTGTAAATTCCTCAACACTCACTACTGTGTTGCCAGGCATGCTACCTCAACACACCTTTCCTATTCGTGTTGAGACGTGTAAATTCCTCAACAATCACTATTGTGTTTCCAGGCATCTTGCCTCAACACATCCTTCCTCTTAGTGTTGAGACGTGCAAATTCCTCAACACTCACTACTATGTTGCTAGGCATGCTTCCTCAAACAAATTCTTCCTATTAGTGTTGAGACGTGTAAATTCTTCAACACTCACTACTGTGTTTCCAGGAATGCTTCCTCAACATACCTTTCCTATTCTTGTTGAGACGTGTAAATTCCTCAACACTCACTACTGTGTTTCCAGGCATGCTGCCTCAACACACCTTTCATATTCGTGTTGAGACGTGTAAATTCCTCAACACTCACCATTGTGTTGCCAGGCATACTGCCTCAACACATCCTTCCTCTTAGTGTTGAGACGTGTAAATTCCTCAACACTCACTACTCTGTTGTCAGGCATACTGCCTCCACACATCCTCCTTTTAGTGTTGATACATGCAAATTCCTCAACACTCACAACTGTGCTGTCATGCATACTGCCTCAATACATTATAATGCTGACGGCTCCACCACCTCAACACTCATCTTTGTATTCAAGGCTCGCTGCACCAACACTACATGGCATCAACACCCTGTGGCCAAGCCATAAGTATGCCAACACAAGGATCATAGACTACTCATGCCTCTATCCAAATGTTAGTCGAATTTTCCTGGCAATCTCTTAATTTCTTTCCTTTCGATTTTTATCCTCATATGTCACCATCTCATGCTTACCCCGCAACAATGCCACTGTTACGTGCTAAGCAGGGGACTTAATATTGATGGTGGTTTTTAGTTCAGGGTTAAAATTGTAAAACCTCACATTTAATGTGTCGTCACTCTGCAAAGAAACAGAGCCATGTAAAGTGATGAGTGTTCAACCTCTCCACTGGCGTATTTATTGAGAAACTCAATATGTTCACATGAAATTTATCCAGACTGGTGCATGTAGCAACAATCCCAGACTAAGCAATTGATCCTCCATGGATTAGTAGGTGCAAAGTCCTACCCAAAATCAGAAAGCAAAGAATAAAGGAGCCTCGGAGTAGGAGCAACAATTAGAGGAAGCGTGGCCATGCCAGCTGGCGCCACTTAGACACGCCCAATGCTACCCAACCGGCCCTTACTCCTTTGTCGACCAATAGGTCTCTTTAAGCCTGCCACACTCCCATGAGTTGTGGTTGGGCCCATACTTGCCGTCCCTATTCCCCATCGACCAATCAGGTCGCATTAAACCTACCACGCGCACTAGAAGTGTGGCAACACTCGTACCTGGACGCCTCCTCTTTTTATTTACCAATCAGGTTGCTCTAAACCTGCCATAATATTAAAAGAGGTGGAATTACGTCAAGTGGTCACCATGCCAAATTGGCTTCCCAAAGATTGTACAAACAACTGGGAACTTTTGTTAAACAATTTTAGTATGAGACACATTCCAAAAGTTTCGTATGGATGTCTAGAATAACATACTAAAAATTCAAATCAATCGGAGTAACGAGCTAAGAGATACATCATAAAAGGCGAGCTAGGTCATGGCTGAAAACTGACAGAATCCCTTCTGAATTCTTCTTGAGTTTTACTGTCGGGCAGTTTTCACCTCCTAAACGAGCTCAAAACCTAAATATTCCCCCGCTGAGAGATAGGAAATTATTTTCTTATTAGAATGGAGGTGCAGACCATCAAAATCCGAGTTCGTACGAGAATTCTACAATGATTTTAGTGAGGGTCCCACATCTGAATTTTCTGATTACGAAATTTCATGAGTTAACACAAATTTATGTAAATCATCTCAGCCATCCAACTTGGCTAGCCAACTCAAATGGTTTATATTTAATTTGGGCCAATCATCTCATCCATCAACGGTCACATGCCTCATGCGCTAATTAGGGTTTTGACATGCCAACCCTAATTTAGGCAAAGTTGCCAGGCGCCAACAGAAGGTATCCATAATCAACAACTACCCTTCCTCATGAGATGCAATCTCAGCCATCCAAGTTTGCCACCAAACTGACAGACTTGTGGCAAATTTTAGGCAACCAGCCACCTAAGTCTAGTGTCCACGACTACGCCAGGCGCCACTTGCACCACCATTCCACTGGCATGAACGAGCTATGCCAGTCATGCCGCAGTGCCACTGGCATGCACTAAAGCACCATTGTGCCATTATCAGGCGCCAATAGAAGGTAGCCATAATCAACGGCTACCCTTCCTCATGAGATGCAATCTCAGTCATCCAAGTTCACCACCGAACTGGCAGACTTGTGGCAAGTTTTAGGCGACCAACCAAGACGAGCCTACTAGCATCACATGCTATTTTCCTGCGGAAAGCCTCTTGATTTTAACTTGCCGCACGTATCAAAGTGCTACATGTTTTCCACGAAAACACTCGAGACGTCAAACATGTCACAAACTGGGGGATACTCATCAGGGTATAGGTCTGGCGGTTTACAGCGTGCGGCGTGCAATACGCCCGTTACAAGAAAGTGTCATAAAGCGGGGCGGTTGGTAATGGCAATAAGTAATGGTGTGAACGGATCCTTCATTATGGAAACATAATTCCTAACGTTACACGTTACTTCACTCTTCCACTACTCAATCGTTTCCACTTCCTACAAGAGCAGGGTACGTTTTATTACGACTTGTATAAATAGGTTTCACCTATTTCCACCAAAAAACTAGTTTTGGTCGGAGAACAACACAGTATCCAGAAATCACCTGGTAGATTTCTATTCTGCTAGCTAGTTCTGCTTTCTGATACAAGTCATAAACAACCACACCTTCAGAATCAACTATTCGGGTCTCAACACTTTCTTCGCTTCCCTCCCTAATACCAACCTTTCTCCTTCACTTTGTGACTGAAGCAAGCTTGGAACGGCCATTTCTTGGTTTAGGCTAGGATTGTACAGATTGATCTCTCGAATCAAAAGTACTCCCGTGTAGTGCATTGTTTAGGGTCTAGACTCGTTTCTCATCTACATACACAAAATTACCAAAACCGGCAGAAGCAGTTTTCACCCTCAAACACTTACATACCTCAGCGGGATTTTTTACAAGTTTGAGCTTGTTTTCTAGTTGATTCGCATTTCGTTGAAGTTTATTGACATATCTCATCTTGTATTTTGTACTTTAAACACTTTGAAAGTTCATGACCTTTGAGTGAACAATAAGAGCATGTCAATGGATAAGATGATTCAGACTCCCGAGATGTGCAAGCTGCTAGGCACAGAGTGGAACCTGAAAAATCAGACAGAGAGTTTCCAACATAAAGGTCAATTTTTTCTTCCAGATTGGTTGAGTCTTCTTCTGGAAGAATATCAAGATTGATGTATGTATTGCTACAATTATCAAAATCAATATCTTCACAAAGAAGTGCAACACATGATTTTTCGTCTTCATTGGAATCATAGTGATCAGACATTTCATCAAGAGTTGCAGCACCTTTGTTCCCAGTGTATTTTCTACGGTTCAGACACTCATTTGCAAAATGACCAAAACCTTTACAGTTAAGCACTGTGGCATATACTCGTCATCATCCTCTTCAACATCCTTGTTTATAGGAGGAATGCGATTGTGAGGTTTAACTGATGATCTGGGTTTGTCTCTGGAGAACCGTTTACTTCTCTTCAATAGAAGATCTATAAACTTTCTTGTGATCAAAGAGACTGACTTGTCAAGATCTTCATCTGATGAATCAGCCTCAGAAAAATCATCCTCAGATACACAAACACTTTTACTTTAGTCAAGTAATTTAGTGTTCTTTTGTTCTTTAAAGGAAACATCCTTTCCGGTTTTGGATGTATGCTCATGATCAAAGATCTTTAGCTTTCCAACCAACGTATTTCTGGATAGACCATCAAGGTTATTTCCTTCAACAATGGCATGCTTCTTAGAATAGTATCTGGATGGCAGCAATCTGAGAATTTTCATCAAAATGTCCTTTTCAGGAATAGTCTTACCCAATGCAAAGGATGTATTAACAATTTCGGACACTTTATGATTAAACTCATCAAATGAATCTTCATCTGCCATACGAAGGTTTTCTCAATCGGAATTTAGGTTTTGAAGCCTCGCTTCCTTTTCACTGGTATTCCCTTCAAATACGGTTTCTAAGATATCCCAAGCATCTTTAGACCGAGTGAACATAGTCACATGGTGCCGAAGATCTGGGGTAATGGCATATATGATGGCATTCAAATCGTCGGAATTTTTCTTTTTAGCAAGTATCTCAGCAGCTTCATATGCACCAATATCCTTCGGAACGATCGCATCTCCTACTGCCACAACGGGAGCATCATAGCCATTAACTACATAAACCCATGATTGAAAATCACGCGCTTGAAGAAAGGCACGCATAACAATTTTCCACCCCAAGTAATTTGAGCCATCAAAGACTGGTGGTACGTTTATAGAGATAGCATTTCTGTCCATATTATATCGCTACAAACACATACTTATAAGGTCTTTAATGTGTTTGTCTGCTCTGATACTAATTGAAAATGAGAGGGTCTAACAACCACACCCAACACTTCGTATGGCTATCTGAGAGGACTTGCTCCAATATAATTTCTAGAGAATCAACTAGACAGTCAGACTCAATCTAGAGAAAAGTATATCAAAGATTTTATATCTCTAACTCTTAATTCAATCTGCAATCAGCAAATAGAAATCTGCGAGCCAGATTGAATATAAGAGGAGTAACTTGAACGGAAGACCAATGTTCAAGTGTCAATATTTAAATCAACAACCAAAGGTTGGATTATCTAATTGATTGATCTTAACGCACAACCTGTGATATTTCAATTATATAACTAAATATAATGCGGAAAAGAAATAACACAGACACCAGAATTTTGTTAACGAGGAAAACCGCAAATGCAGAAAAACCCCGGGACCTAGTTCAGTTTGAACACCACACTGTATTAAGCCGCTACAGACACTAGCCTACTACCAATGAACTTAAAACTGGACTGCAGTTGAACCCTAATCAATGTCATACTGATTCAAGGTGTAGTTGCGTTCCTTACGTCTCTGATCCCAACATGATACTATGCACTTGATTCTCTCAGCTGATCTCACCCACAACCAAGAGTTGCTATGACCCAAAGTCGAAGACTTGATAAACAAATCCGTCTCACATAGAAAAGTCTATATAATGAATAAATCTGCCTCCCACAGAAATACCCAAGAGTTTTTGTTCCGTCTTTTGATAAATCAAGGTGAATAGGATCCAATTGATAAACCGGTCTTATATTCCCGAAGAACAACCTAGTATTATCAATCACCTCACAATAATCTAAATCGTATGATGGCGAAACTAGATATTGTGGAATCTGTTAGATCATAGCTCGATTGAACCCACCAAGCGTTGGTGTGTCAAGTTTGGTTGTCATATTTTAGTGAATAAAAACTCATTTAAAGAGTCACTTGATTATGTACTAGAGTCAACTTCGTATAGGTTAGCTTGAAAGTATTAGGATATGAGACATTACAAGTAGAAGTAAAGAAGTAAGAAGCTACAACGACAACGTCATCCTTCCGCTTGAGGTTAGTGATATTTGACTTGAATTGTTTCATTCCCTAACGTATCTTTCAAGTCGTGCATATTGAAAAACAAAACTTCGAAGCACGAACACTCTAGTTAGACATAGTATTAAGGAATACAATACGAGGTTTATTGCTTAACCATTAAACTTTTTAGATAAGACATCGACATAATCGTTTAAATGCTATTGTGATTATGTATGGGTATGAGGTGAGGATTTCATCCTAGGAAACAATGTTTTAAATGTGTTTTAAGGAAGTAAATTCATGAAATTGTTTTGTGAATCGAAAAGGAAATCGCCAGGCATTATTGGTATTGTTATTCATTGCACATCTTGTGAACAACCAATATGTGCGATTAGTATAACCTCTCATGAATTGTTTGTGTTCTTAGTAAAACTATTCACAGAGGCCTGACTTTTGTATTAGTATGACTGTTATTAGTGAAACCAATCTTAAGTAATCACCTGAGATGATATGATCGATTTTGTGTTACTGGTAAGACCGACTCTGGGTAAAGAGGAACCGATCCTAGTAAGAGGTCAAACCTATCACAAAGGGGAATCGATCCTTGTATGAGGTGCAACAAGTTTTAGCAGAAAGGGGAACCGATCCTATGGACATGTGCAACACGTTTTTAGGCAAAGGGGAACCGATCCTATGGACATGTGCAACACATTCAAGTTAGATACCATATGTATGTGGGGAACTGATCCTAGTACCTAATCAACCGAATTTTTGGAAATCTAGTGTGACTATGCACAGTACTCACATGGAGGTAGAACCGAAACTTGTTTTGGTAAAATCGTGAAACCCATGATTTGTGATTCAGTGTTCTTGATCAATCACATGGTTCTTGAAAGTCAGATGAACCAATTCTAAACTTGTTTGGAAGTGTGGCAAATCAGTTTCAAGGTTGTAAGTATGAAAGAAGACTTACAAAGTAAGGATGTCGACATACTTTGAACATGTGCAGTAACGCTAATCTTCAATTATTCAAAGTTATTCCTTAATAGCTAAAGGAAGAATATCCCAGGATCGAAACATAAATAAGTTAAGAATCTTTTATTTAAGGTTTTTCATTTTATTTTAGGAAAATGAGAATTAGTAATGTGCATTTATTAGTTGAGGATTTTCCAAAGAGACTTTCGGTCAATATTTTGGATAGGGCATTTCCAGGAATTATGGAAACCGAATTTGGAATATATTGCATATCTTCAGAATATTTTCGGTTTTGGAAATTCCTTGGTGTCCAAACTTCCTTGTCTATAAATACTTGAAGTTTGCATTTCTATCAAACTAATCCTTTGTGACAGCAAACTTCCTCGGTTGTGTTGTTACTGGTGAAGCCGCCTATTCAGAGAGGAGAGTAACCTAATTTGGCGAAATCTCTTACGGCCACTCAGTTTAAAATCTTCTTTGGGGTTGAGAATCTCTAATAGTACCATTGGTGGAAACTAGATAATTGCGGTTTATCTTGTGTTTTCGATTGATTTGATTGACTAATGGTGGTGGAACTTTGATTGCACCTAGTTTGTTTATGCTTGAGAATCTTCTCTTCTTATATAAGATTCACTCAAACTAGATCGAAGTTTCGACAGGGATATTTAGACTGTTTGTAGATATAAAGACGTCTTGTGATAATCCATTGTTAACATAATCCGTTCTGTGCATGATTGATCACAAGGGATTCAAGTTGTTGTGTGCAGGCGTTTATTGAAGATCTAAGAATATTTGAAGACAAAGAATATATTGAAGATTTCTGATTTGGGGTTCATAATCTTTGGTGTGCACAATACTTGTTTCGGTATAGAGGATCCAACTATAATCGTTTATCATTGTGGTAGATTAGATTGATTAGTTGTGTATATCGGAATCAATACAATTCTTTGTGATTAAAAGGATTGATTGCAAAATATTAACAATTGTCTTTGGTAGTTGATCATAAGATAGATGTAAGAACCTGACGAAGGAGTTTATTGAGATAAACATAAGAGCCTTTGTTGAACTCACATCACTTGGTTGAAAAGAGTTGCTACCAAACAGATTTGTTGTTCCTTTACTGTTTGTAATACGAACCAAATGAATTATTCCAAGTACGTGAATTATTCATAAGTTGGAGGCGTGGGAATACAGACGGAACTAGGTGAAATATAGGTTTAGTTGCTTGGTCTCAACTATGAAGTTGGTTTGATTTTGTGTAGCGGCTTAATCATGAGAGTATTCAATTCTGGACAAGGTCCCGGGATTTTTCTGCATTTGCGGATTCCTCGTCAACAAAATCTTGTTGTGTCTTTTACTTTTATTTTCCGCAATTATAATTGTTTGTTATTATAATTTCAAGTCAATTACACAAACGTTAATTCCCATTTACTTGATAGTAATTCATTCAAGTTTCAGTTCTACCTTAATTAAACATACTTCGTTGTTGTATTGTCTCGATCTCGTATCGATAGACGATCACACGAAGTGTGAACCGATTAGTTGTAATGTCTCGACTCAGTCCATAGACAATCACTTTCGGAGAAAGGACTTTTAGGTAGGAAAAGTTTTAGCTTGAGGTATATTTGGGTACCATCGCCTTTTCACTTGGTATGAGAGCAGGCAAACATGAAAAGATCTAACAATTTGTGTTTGGTGCGATCTAACCTATAAGAATTGAAAATATGTATGATTCAGTTAACGTTAAAGCGGGATTTGATATTATCAAAGTCCCATGGTGGAGGATACAAATGAAGAGTGCAATACTCTCATTAAAGAAATCTTCTAAAAGTTGGTTAAGAACTTACAACTTCTCAAGAAAGTCTCTCTTTGATCTAAGAGATGACACACTGATTTCACATTATGATGAATCTCTCATTCAAGGAAATCAATATAGTTCAAGAAGGTTTCTCAATTGTAACCTAAATGGGTTACTGAATACCTCCTTTATTGCTTCTGTTTCTCATCGTGAACATCTCACTAAGAGAAATTGTCATATCAAAATCTTAAGATTTGTGAATCTTGTCTTTGGTCCCTTATCAACAATATTCACAAATAATCCTGATGGATTAGATTTTAGAAGCAACCATATGGAAAGGAATTTTCAAACAACGAATCAAATAACTCGAAACTCTTTTTATAAAGTAAGAACTCTTACTATGTTGAAAACAATATTGTAATAAAATCCTATTACAATACAATTCGAGTTAAAATAATTTTTCAAACTTATGAGTTTAAGAACCAGAAGTATCACTTCATCTTTTCAATAAAAAGTAGCCATATGCGTTCACCTCACAATGGTTTTTTCGAAAAAAAGTAACAGGATAAAAGGATTTGGTAATCCCGATATGTCAAACTATGGCATAACCCATAACTCATGGGTTGATATTCGGCTCTGTGGACCATTTCGGTTCCTAAAAATCCATGAATGGATTGGTACCATGTATATTGAAAGAAATTGTTACCGAAAATATGTTTTCTAAAAAATAGAAGTCTTCTCAACATCGAAAGTAAAAACTTGGATTATTATGCAAGTCTTTATAATATTTTCGGTCAAGGTAAACCTTTGATTTCTCAAAATATTTATCTAGAGGCTCTCTTAAGCATTCTTTGAGGGATGATACCGAATGAATATCTAAGGAGAAAACTTACAACGATGATTCTCTCCAAGAAACTTGCTCGAATGTTTGAGGGAAAGTGCTACAAAATTCTCTATGAGGTGAATGGAGTAATCTGTGAAGAAATTGTCAGTGAATACTGTATTCACAAGGTTGAGAAATACCTTGACTCCATGGAATCATACAGGCTAACTTTGTGTAAAAACACATGCTATCATTTAATCCGACTCATATCCTCTTCAAAGGTGCGTGCATCCAGTTTACTAGATGGTGTATTAGACCTAATCGTAAGAAGAGTTCTGCTTGACAAAAGAGTCGATGTTGAATGGAAACGAGTACTCTATTATAAGAAGTTGATAAAAAAAGCCCTTGAGAACTCCTTAAATAATGCTATGCATCTTACCATCTCTCTTAATCTTTATGAGGATGTTTTGTGGAAGTTTCAGTGTCTACTTGATGAGATTTCGTCATAAACGGAATTTTTAGTGTAAAGATAGTAGACATTAGTAAGAATACTTCTAAAAAGATTAAGTTATTTGCTGTAATACTTAATCCAGAAAGATAGACATTAGTCTTTGATTACTTCAATAAAGTCTATTATGAATAAACTATCTTATTGTGAATGATAGTTTTTGATTTACATAACATGTGCTTGAATGCTTTATTATTCTTATGTATATTTATGGGATGTTTGATTTCGGTTTTATTACCTTGATATTCGATCTCGTAATGTTGTGAACCCTTATGGTTTGGGTGACTTTTTGATTTAGCAGGATTAAGTTCTAGCCCATGTTGGTAGGCTTTATCAAAGGATCATGAGGGGTTCTGGTAGAAATAATCTGTGAAAAAGTCACAATATGTTGAATCGATTTTGGTTTAGCATAAAAGCATATGTGTTTCGAGGGTTTTCAACTTTTGCTTGCAATAGTTAAAAACCGGTTTTCAACCTTTGCTTGCAATAGTTAAAAACCGGTTTTCAACCTTTCTCTGGTAAAGGTTGGTTGTTGTTATTCTTTTGTTTTGCATAAGGATGACAACATAATGATATTTCGATATCAATTCTTCCTGGAAGAAGATGCAAACATATTGGAGAAGAGGATGCGAAATTTGAGGTAACAATCTTGTTAGTTAATTGTTTTCCTGTTTAAGAAAAGCCTGATTTTATTTCATATATTTATAGCTTTTGCTTAACAAAATTTCGGCACAATTGATGTTTATTCCATTATGTGTGTATGGATGTGTGTGTGATTCAATTGGTTCCAGTTAAGAAAAACTATTGTTGTCTTGCTTTATTGTGTGGTATCAATTTTTTAGGCTTACAAAATTTCGGTGCTATTGCGGTGCTTTAATGTGTATGTTGTTTCAATTGCTTCCGGTTGAGGTGAATAATTATGAAAGTTGATTTATTTTGGTTTGTATGAATTGTTTATGGCCGAAAGAAAAGGTTTACGGGATGAACTGCTTAGTCCAATTCGATTCCAGATAAGAAAAATTAAGTTAATTCTGATCTTAGTTAGACTTACCAAAGTGGAGGTTTCGGTTATTCAGGTCTAATCGAATGCCTTAACAAGAAATGCTAGTTAACTAACCTAGTACTTGTCTTGTTTAAAAGTTAAAGGTCTAAGTTATATGGATAATTAGAACCTGATGAGAAAAATAGAGTTATCTTTATTTTGGTCTTATCGAGTAAATCGTTTGTATTTGTACAATCGATTTAGCAAAGGAACTAAGCTGCTTAGTTGATTTTTGGTTTGCTACACTATTAGGGAAAATTTCTTCGGGCAATTGTTTCCTTGGTATCATATCAAAACAAAACTACTTTGTAGTTTCGGTTTCGATATTGGTTAATCCAAAATGGTGTGTGGAACCCTCGTGCTCAACTCTATAGGTTGCAAGTCTATTTTGAGATTTGTAAGATCCTTTTCGGTTTGTCCTTTATTTTTTCGTTTCTTTGTCATTTTGTGACAAAAAGGGGGGAGATATATGGAGTAAACAAGTGATGCTGGCGTTGATTTATATTGATCGGTATCACTAAGAAAAAGGACATTGGTGCTTAAACGTTTATCTAACGAAAGAGTAAAAGCATAGACTAAGGGGGAGTAACATATCATTACAAAGGGAATAACAAAGACGTGCGGATTGATAAAATCTACCTTTCTTACCTTTAGGGGGAGTAATATTCTTTGTTATCATAATGTAAACAACGACATTTAGATTGAATGTATACAGGTTATTGTGTTGTTGAATTCGGTAATCAAGTGTATGTGTAATGAATTCTTGTAATTTGTTTATCCATATGATGTAAGAGTTTTGTCACTAAAATTGACAAAGGGGGAGATTATTAGAGCATAGCTCGGTTGAACCCACCAAGCATTGGTATGTCAAGGTTGGTTGTCATATTTTAGTGAATCAAAACTCATTTAAAGAGTCGCTTGATTATGTACTAGAGTCAACTTCGTATAGGTTAACTTGAAAGTATTAGGATATGAGACATTACAAGTACTGCGAAGACTTTAAGAAGTGAAGAAGTATGAAGATACAACAACACCATCATCCTTCTACTTGAGGTTAGCGATATTTGACTTGAACTGTTTCATTCCCTAACGTATCTTTCAAGTCGTGCATATTGAAAACTAAACTTTGAAGCATGAACACTCTAGTTAGACATAGTATTAAGGAATATAATACGAGGTTTATTGCTTAACCATTAAACTTTGTAGATAAGACATCGACATAATCGTTTAAATGCTATTGTGAATATGTATGGGTATGAGGTGAGGATTTCATCTTAGGAAACAATGTTTTACATGTGTTTTAAGGAAGTAAATTCATGAAATTGTTTTGTGAATGGAAAAGGAAATCGCCAGGCATTATTGGTATTGCTATTCATTGTATATCTTGTGAACAACCAATATGTGTGATTAGTATAACCGCTCATGACTTGTTTGTGTTCTTGGTAAAACTATTCACAAAGGCCTGACTTTTGTATTGGTATGACTTTAATTAGTGAAACCGATCTTAAGTAATCACCTGAGATGTTATGATCGATTTTGTGTTATCGGTAAGACCGACTCTGGGTAAAGAGGAACCGATCCTAGTAATAGGTCAAACCTATCACAAAGGGGAATCGATCCTTGTATGAGGTGCAGCATGTTTTAGCAGAAATGGGAACCGATCCTATGGACATGTGCAACACGTTTTTAGGAAAAGGGGAACCGATCCTATGGACATGTGCAATACATTCAAGTTAGATACCATATATATGTGGGGAATCGATCCTAGTACCTAGTCAACCGAATTTTTGAAAAGCTAGTGGGACTATGCACAATACTCACATGGAAGTAGAACCGAAACTTGTTTTGGTCGAACCGTGAAACCCATGATTAGTGATTGAGTGTTCTTGATCAATCACATATCTTGAAATTCAAATGAACCAATTCTAAACTTGGTTGGAAGTGTGGAAAATCGGTTCCAAGGTTGTAAGTATGAAAGAGGACTTACAAAGTAAGGATGTCGACATACTTTGAACATGTGCAGTAACGCTAATCTTTAATTGTTCAAAGTTATTTCTTAATAGCTAAAGGAAGAGCATCCCTGGATCGAAACATAAATAAGTTAAGAATCTTTTATTTAGGTTTTTAATTTTATTTTAGGAAAATGAGAATTATTAATGTGCATTTACTAGTTGAAGATTTTCCAAAGAGATTTTCTATCAATATTTTGGACAGAGCATTTCCAGGAATTATGGAAACCAAATTTGGAATATATTGCATATCTTGAGAATATTTTCGGTTTTGGAAATTCCTTAGTGTCCTAACTTCCTTGTCTATAAATACTTGAAGTTTGCATTTCTAGCAAACTAATCCTTCGTGACAGCAAACTTCCTCGGTTGTGTTGTTACTGGTGAATCCGCCTATTCGGAGAGAAGAGTAACCTAATTAGGCGAAATCTCTTATGGCCGCTCAGTTTAAATTCTTCTTTGGGATTGAGAAGCTCTATTAGTATTGTTGGTGGGAAACTAGATAATTACGGTTTATCTTTTTTTTTCGATTGTTTTGATTGACTAACAGTGGTGGAAATCTGATTGCACCTAGTTGATTTATGCTTGAGAATATTCTCTTCTGATATAAGATTCACTCAAACTAGATCGAAGTTTCGACAGGGATCTTTAGACTGTTTGTAGATCTAAAGACGTCGTGTGATAATCTATTGTTAACAGTCTCTGTTCTGTGCATGATTGATCAAAAGAGATTCAAGCTATTGTGTCCAGGCGTTTATTGACGATCTAAGAAGATTTGAAGACAAAGAAGATATTGAAGATTTCTGATTTGGGGTTCATAATCTTTGGTGTGCATAATACATGTTTCGGTATAGAGGATTCAACTGTAATCGGTTTATCCTTGTGGTAGATTAAATTGATTAGATAGATTGACATCAATACAATTCTTTGTGATTAAAAGTATTGATTGCAAAATCTTAACAATTACCTTTGGTAGTTGATTATAAGATAGATCTAAGAACCTGACGAAGGAGTTTATTGAGATAAACAGAAGATCCTTTGTCGAACTCATATCACTTGGTTGAAAAGAGTTGCTAACAAACAAATTTGTTGTTCCTTTACTTTTTGGAATACGAACCAAAGGAATTGTTCCAAGTAAGTGACTTATTCATAAGTTGGAGGCGTGGGAATACAGACGTAACTAGGTGAACTATAGATTTAGTTGCTTGGTCTCAACTATACGAAGTTGGTTTGATTTTGTATAGCGGCTTAATCCTGAGAGTATTCAATTCTGGACAAGGTCCCGGGGTTTTTCTGCATTTGCGGTTTCCTCGTTAACAAAATATTGCTTTGTCATTTACTTTTACTTTTCCCAATTATAATTGTTTGTTATTATAATTTAAAGTAAATTACACAAATGTTAATTCCTATTTACTTGATAGTAATCCTATTGTATTTGGTTAAGTATGAACCTCTTATCAAGTAAACATACTTCGTTGTTGTATTGTCTCGATATCGTATCCATAGACGATCACACGAAGTGTGAACCGATTAGTTGTATTGTCTCGACTCAGTCCATAGACAATCACTTTCGGAGAAAGGACTTATTGGTAGGAAAAGTTTTAGCTTGAGGTATATTTGGGTACCCTCGCCTTTCCAGAATCACAAACGATGAGACGAAGGTGTTTGAAGTCGTTAACCTACAGGGTCTCGATAGAATCGGGAAAGATTAGAACACGCAACTACAAAAAAATAGTTGGGTCTGGCTTCACCATCCCAATGAAGTCTTTCAAGTCGTTAACCTACAGGGTCTCGACATAAACCTAAGGTTAAAGGAGAATCGACTCTAGTTGATGCAACTAGTAACATACATGAGGTGTGGGGATTAGGTTTCCCAGTTACTAGAGTTCTCCCTTATATATTTTTCAAATCAGGGTTTGCAATCCAAGTTACCTTGGTAACAAAGCATCCAATATTCACCGTTTGATGAAAAACCTGATTCAACCAAGCTAATATCTTTCAACCGTTAGATCGAACTTATCTTGTTACACACAAATGAAATTTACCCTCATTTAGGTTTATGTAACCGTACCCAAACGTGTACACCATGTTGGCTCAACAATAGTTAACCGAAGTTAGCGATATGATTACTCTCATATCAACCTTATTCATCTTAACCATAACTAGCTAGCTCAAATGACTCAAATGAAATTAGTTAAAGAGTCGTTCAATTGTTATATTCTCATAGAAGTATACAAGAACACAATTGAAGGAAAATCGGTTTGATTCACTCGAATCAGTTCATGAACATTATAGCCACGGTTTGCAAAGATCGCATTCCTTATTTTATAAATGTTTAAGTTCATGTACAACCGATTTTAGAAAGTAACCAACTCAAGTATGCAAACGGGTACGCATACTTAAGTAGCCGGACCGAGTTTGGTTACGCCATTACGCGTACGGGTGCGCATACAGATTCACACTTCCAAACTCCAGCAGAAATTCACGGGCGTGAGACTTTCGCCAGTATGCGTATGGGTACGCATACTTGCCCATACATCCAACAACCGCCAGTACGTGTACGGGTACGCATACTTCAGGTTCCCGGTTTTGGACTTATACAAAAATGTGAGAACACACTATGTTTATATCCAAACATGGTTACATGATTCTAAACTCTTTATTTCAATCACTGAAACTTTCTTAGAGGATGACAATAGCCATTTTCACACACTATTAACATCAAAGCAATTTTCAAGATATTGAAATAATCATAACGAAACATTCCAAGTCTACACTAAATGATTGTATCACACAAACCATGTAAGATGTTACTCGGTAATTTTCACATGATCATATTTTGACATTTGTCAAGAATATAAGATGAACTTGGTCGAAGCGAAAGCTTTCCAACACATATTTCGATAAATATGTAAGCGAGATAAATTCAACTCGAAATCTCAAATGTGTATAATAGAAAACTATATCGTAACACGACTTATGTATCAATATAGGTGATAGAGTAGAAATAGACTTTCCAAGTGATAGATAATATTCAGTCTCCACATACCTTTTGTTGATGAAGTTCCACAAGCTCCCCTTAGTAGTTCTTCGTCTTTAAATGATGAACGTCGTGAAGTCTAATGCTCAACTACACAATCTATGTCCTAGTCCGAGACATCTATAAATAGGTTATAAATAAAGACTTATAATTTTGGTCACTAACATTGACAAACATGCTTGAGATAGCAACGCATGCGAGTTCGACCGAGCAGTGCTCTACCAAATTGACACCTCAATTTATGAAAGCAACACACCGTTACGGAAACCCTAATCTCAATTTATAATCCCGTTAGTGAACTCACAGAAGAAGAAGGAGTAGGGGAGTATGCATATTCTTTTAATAAAGCATTAATGGCTTAACCATGTTCGGGTGTGGGATTCCAAATCTAGACTTTCCTCTTCTTTTTTTTCAAAAAAAATATTCTGTCAGGAGATACAATCTTGTCATGTATTTTAAAATCCGGATCAAATCCAAAAATTGATAAGATTATCAATTTTAATAAGACACCTAATCTTATTATTTGCTCTATGGAAAAATCCAGAGCATAAGAAAAACAGATGGATAATCACAGGAAAAAGAAGGCTCGTAACTTATATTGATCTTATAACATCGTGAAATCGGAGCCTGCTAAACGACTTGTGAAGTTATGATCAATTTGTTACAAGTTTCTTCTTTTAGTTGTGTGATATGGGATCTTAAACGCATGATAGAAAAATACGAAACTGAAAATAAACAATCCTTTACAACAACTTTTCCCATCTTAAATTGATACCCGATGGGGTGAAGCCAGAATCTTGCTAACAAGAGGTTGGATGAGCAACCATCTCATAAACAACTCTGGCATGAAAGTTTTCTGGAGTAGTTTCTTCATCCTCGTGGTGATCAAGGGATGATTTACCAATATCATCTGAAATAGTCAAAACTGTAGCAGTTGTGCACATTTTCATGACATGCCCAGGTTTCCCACACTAATAGCACGTCTTTTCAGCGACAAGACTACGAAAGGGAACTTCCCTACTTATGATCACAACAATGTATTCCAAGAACTTAAATGTTTTTTCAAAATCCATAAAAAGATCTTTGTCAACATATCCCCTTATGTTGCATTCTTTAAACAAACTGTTAATCAATCTTTTAAGACAACGAAGCTTCTTACTCTTAACATGACGTTTCTTGTTTTTAATAATTGCAGAGGATTCTTTAATTTTTTCTATCCATTATTCACAATCACTCAAGGTATTAGTCTTTAGTGAATCGAGATCATCTTGTGAGACACTAAGTCCTGAGGAGAACACATCCTAAAGAATCGCTAAGAAATTCTGGTGTGCGTCTGTAGAGATTTCGTCTCTGTCCATATAGTCAGACTGCTTGAACTACAGACTTGTTAGGTCTTGATGTGTTTGCCTGCTAAGACACCAACTGAAAACGCCGGGGGTACCAAAATACATCACCAACTTTTTCTTAGGCAATCTGTATGGACAAACTCAACACAACTCCGAGAGTAAAAGCTCAATAAAGGAAAGTGCCTAGATTTATATCTCTTCCTCTCTTTTTATTAGAACGTTTACATCATTGAATCCGTGAACCTAAATACAAAGAGAGTTCTTGGACAGTACCAAAGACCAATGTCCAAGGATCAATCAAGTCTTTTCCAACTAACAAGGTTGGACCTAGATAATGTGATTAATCAACGCACAACCTGTGATATTTCAATTATAAGGATAAATAATATAATGCGAAAAAAGAAATAACACAGACACCAGAAGTTTTGTTAACGAGGAAACCGCAAATGCAGAAAAATCCGGGGACCTAGTCCAGATTGAACACCAAATTGTATTAAGCCGCTACAGACACTAGCCTACTACCAATTAACTTCGGTGTGGAATGTAATTGAGCCCGAACTCAGTTTCCCACTGATTCAGGTACAATCGCGCTCCTTACGCCTCTTGAATCCCAGCAGGTTTCTGCGAAATTGATTACCTTAGACGGTCTCATACCAACTAAGAGTTGTTTCAACTCAATTGTAGACTTTAAACCAGATATGCCTCCCACAAATTAATCCTATTTAGTGATTTCTTTATTTACGATCTAAACAGATGATCAGATCAAATGACCAGGTGATGGAAATCGATAGCAACTTAGACAAAAGTATGGCGATCCTAAAAATCCGGACTTTGAGGAATAAACAAAGTATGGGACGAAGAGACTTTTTTGATTACTATCTATCTTGATTGATGGAGTAAGGCTCTACAAACAATCAAGATCAGGATACTCAAGTTATCAAGATAAAAGATAACCGGACCTGGCTTCACGAATCCCAATGAAGTCTTTGTAGTCGTTAAACCCTAAAAGGGTTTCTGAAGAGGAAGATTCTAGATACAACTAAGAAACACCAAAAAGTAGTGTCAGGATTCAAAGATCCAGTTTCCAAGAGTTCTCTTTATATAGATGTAGATGGGGAAAAACGATTTGCTGATTTTATGGAATTGAGGAGACGACCGTACGGAGGATCCTTGAACCGAGCGAAATGTTTAACCTCACACAGATGCACTGAAAGAAGGGAGTGCTTTAAGTTCGAGAGATAAATCTGTAGGACTCCGGCCTAAACCAAGACAATGGTCGTTCCAGAGTCAATTCGGTGACAAGAGAGGATGGGTCGATCTGTAGGAGGGAAGCTAAGAAATGTGTGAGATTAATGGTTATCGAAGATTGTATGTGTATTATGTACTCTGCATGAAGAAATAAGATAAGTTCTGATTGGTTGAATTTTCTCTGTTGAGAGTAATTGCTCAGACGTTGAGTTGTTAATCTCGTGTTGTCTGTTTGACGAGAGATTATCCGTTGTTTCAATCATGATTCAGAGACTTATTTATATTGCTAGAATTGTAAACACCTTGATCCCACGAAGTGTGACAGTTGCTGGAGTCAAAGATTGGCGAAGTGGGAAATCGTGTCAAAACCAGTTGCTCATCGTGCGGAGACGTGGTTAATTTTCCACCCACTACTTTGCTAACTCCTCCAACTGATTGCACGACTTTCTCACACTCTCGTCATGTGTATAAAAACACGTGTCATAGACCGCCAGACCAAAACCCTAGTTAATATCCCCCATGTGACACGATTGACATCTCGTGATTATGGAGTCAGTTGCTGACTTTATGAGACGATGAGTCCTTGTATTACTAAGTCGAACATAATTTGCAAATTTTATGAGACTCATGAATTGAACATGTCTGTTGAGACAAAGGTATCAGATAAATATTTATAACCTAAGGTGAGAAAATGCTGTTGAATCGTTGAATAATGACAGTTGAACCAATATTCCTTAGTATGAGCAAATATTGCTCGTCTGAGCAAATGTTGCTCGTTTGATGAATTGTTGGTATCGTTGAATATTGATAGTTGAACCAATATTCCTCAAGCAAATATTGCTCGTCTGAGCTAAAATGCTAATTTAAGAGGCGAGTATAATTATTAAAGTGTTGATCATGGGATCAGCGTAAAATTATTAGCGTTTGAATCTTCTCATAATTATGTTTTCGCAGAGCTCTGGATTCGAAACCCTAATTTTGATCAATTGAGGATTTATTGAAAATAAACCATAGAGTGAAGGAGGGACCGGCTACATGGGATGACGAGTCAACCATGTAACTCCCAAATGCTCGAATGAGCGAAAATACCAAAGTCTCTTGAAGACCAGTTGGTGAAAGGATGATTAAATGCTGGTTTAATCATTTATTAAAAAAGTGCTCATCTCGGCTTTAGGTGATGAAACCTAATCATGAAGAGATGAGGGACCGGATAAGGGGGCATGAGGACGGCCCTTGGTGGTCGTGGGACCAGCTGATGGTCGTTTGTGCAAACTCCAAGTTATTTTAGAAGAGTTTAGACCCAATATGAGCAATTGAGCAAATTAGGTCAAAATTGTTAAAAAATATGGGACCGGATCTTTGCAAGCCTTAGGGACGGTCTTGGTCGGTCAAGAAGCCATGACCGTGTCACCATAATGTCCGTGTCTCACTACTGAGAGTTTCCATATTTTTTGATGCGCGTTTGAGCAACATTTTGAGAAAATATGAAGGATTCAGGGTTTTCCTGAAACTGAGGAATCTTCGTGAGATGATGAAAATAATTAATAAAATAGGCGATTTCAAGGTGTGGGACCGTCACGGATAGGGCATGGCCGGCCAACTATCAAGCTCGGTCCTGCAACACCTTTCCCAATTTTATGTAATTTTATGTATTTTCCCTGATTGAACGAAATACCATAAAACTGAGGAATTTCATGAGATCAAAGAATTTCTATGAAATTATGGAAATAATAATAATAAAATAGGGAATCATGAAGTGTGGGACCAGCCACAACTAAGGCATGGCCGGCCGGCCAATGAGCCCGGTCCCGTGAGCTTTTCCCTAATTTTATGTTATTTTCATGAGTTGAGGGAAACATCACGAAATCAAGGAGTTTGTTGAAACTAGGGAGTTTGCTTGAAGTGAAGGAGTTTCCTTGATATGAGGGAAACAAACAATATTAAAATAATAAGACGCGGGCGTGTGGGATCGGACATGGCTAGAGCATGTTCGGCCGGCCAATGAACTCGGTTCCGTGAGCTTTTCCCTAATTTTATGTAGTTTTCATTAATTGAGGGAAATATCATGAAATCATGGAATCTTCATGGGATGAGGAAAATAATAAAATAATAAAGAATCATGAGGTGTGGGACCGGCCACGGCTAGGGCATGGCCGTCCGGCTAGTAGGCCCGATCCCGCGACACCTTTCCTAAATTTTATTATTTCTTTGATACGAGGAAACACCATGAGACTGGGGAGTTTCCTTGAGACGAAGGAGATTTGTTCAAATCAAGGGATTTTCATGAGATCAGGGAAAAATAATAAAATATAAAATTTGGCGTGGGACTGGCCACGGCGTGACTGGACGGCCGGTGGGCCAGTCCCCTGGCGCTTTTGATAATATTTTTTTATTATTATTTTTCTTTCTATTTTGCATAGGTTCATCGTTCCTTCTTTTTTTGGAATGCTCGTTCGTGCGTTCAGGTGCTCGTTTGTGCATTATTGCTGAGTACACTTGCACCATTTTGGTCGGGGCTTACTCGATAGCAGCTCAGATGCCCGTTCTTTCAATATTTGTTACTAACCCATGGAATTCTGCTGGGAAAACCATGAATTGAAGTAATGAAATATTATGAAGAACATAGAATGTTTCAAAATATTCAGCTAATGAAAGATTATAAATAATTAATTGATGGCTCTATACTAGCAGGCATGTTGTCTAGGAGCATTAATTATCTGAGAATTGAGCGATATGAGCATGTTGAAGCGTCATATTTTCTTTACATAGTCAGGGAAAACATTGTTACATCCTGAAGACGTTATTGCTCTATACTAGCAGGTAAGTCATCTAGGAGCCATCTAATCTTTCGATTATATATAGAAGCAATTACTGAAATTGCGCAGTATTTATGAGATACACCGTTGCCTCAGCTGAGAGACTGCACATCTGTGTATACTCTGAAAGATAATATTCTCAGTCATAGATTCATGCGGCATGAGCTTTCATGCTTCGATGAGAGACATGACCCTAAATACTCATCTGATTGTTGGATCAGAAGCATTACAATTATGGTTTTACGATTTTAACCCTTGTTGAAAATCCACCATCTACATTAAGTCCCTTGCTTAGTGAGGGACAGTCATGTTCCTCAGTCAGCACTGGATGGTGATTTTCTAGTTACGGACGAAATAAGTAATTGAACTTAGTCGTAAGATAGAATTTTACCGGATTTTCGATTGCACGAACGAACCATGGCTTGAACGAAGATCCCAGTAGCATGATAGAGCATCGAGCGCAAATTGGTGTAGCACTGCTGATTTTTTGATCGAACCTTGGTTTGATTTAGGATCCATGGGTCCGGGACCAAGAAAAGAAATCCTTGTTTTAGGAACAGACGCTCGTTCGTTTGTTAGTTTAAGGAACAAACAAAATAGACCTCAGTCTGATGATATAAAATTTTGTCTATGAGCTTTCACGGAAACCAATTTTTAGTTTTAGTTTTTTTAAATATGTGAGATTTCACAAAGTGGAATAAACTCTCGTTTCAAACGTGGATGCTTGTACGAGAGAATTTTTTTTTTTAATAGACGTGCGTCTGTTCGTAATAAAATTTTGTTTATGAGCTTTCATGAAAAAATTTTATCTTCGAGCTTTCAGAAATCTTTGAAAATATACTCTCGCTTCAAAGACAGATGCTCGTGCGAGGGAGCAAAATATATAGATATATTTTTCAAATTTACGTGAGTTTCACGTTAAATATTTATATATTTTGTAAAATCATGTTTTGATTTTGAACAACTGTTGAAAGTAGACCATTATACATGGTGAAATAATGTCTGTATGTGAGTTTTCACAATTGTAGAATGGGCGTCTGTCTAGTTTTTGAAAAACCAGTGGATGTTAAAATTCATGTGGGTTGTTCACGATTTTATGAAAATCAAGTCATGATTTTGAATAATGAATTTTGCTCGTCTTTGCAGGTTTGAGGGAACGAGCAAGTTTTCGAAATTCTGACGTTATAATCACTACATCTAGTGAAATTGTAAATAGGTAAGAGTTGGATTGTTACCATTTTGTTACGCGTTTGTTATTGGGATATACATGACTCCATGTCTTTCGCTTCAGATAGTGGTGACTTCTGGTTACAACCACTCTTCTGGAACTTCCGGAGAACGCTCCAGAAATATTATGTCAAAGGTGAAGACTTCTGCAGATGTTCATGCCGAGGTGAATCAACCTTTCAGAGATGCTGGAAAGTTTATGCATTGTATGTATCTCGATCATCTGGGAGTCGTCCATGATGGAATCAACGCTTTCTTAGCCTTAGAGGATGCAGAAGAGAAGCAGGGACGAGATGAGTTATTACTGAAAAGGAAAGCTGAAGATGAAAGGCTTGCAGCTTATCAGCAAAACGCCGCCGACTTCAGCAAATGAGACTAGCGGCTGAAGATGAATTATGATCTCGCGTGTAAGGCGTATCTTCTGATTCAGATGTAGATGAATGAAGAATTTCGTCATAATTCGTCATCAGAAAATTCAGAAGTCAGGTCTTCATTGAAAATGTTGTAGAATCTTCCTCCTATGTAGGATTTTCGTGATCTACCCATGTTTCTTCATCCCCAGAAAATTTCCAAGATTTAGCATAGAAGATTTTCGGATTTTGAGCACGTTTAAGGTCCTAAATTGACGAAACAGTAAACTTCCAGAAAATTTTCAGTTGGTATGTAGTCCAATGTTTAGGCTACATCGTTTTTCTCGTTTCTCCAATTGTTATGAATTTTGGATATGTTGTACATGGCATCCATACAAAGAGAATGGTATATGACCCATCCCTAGATTCTTCACCAATTTCTCCCAGCTCGCTTCTTTGTGCGTGATAGTGTAAAATCATCTCAGGCGAGCTTGTTGTAAAACACTCATGTTGTGTCTTTAGACCATTCGCTTGTGTCTGGAACGGTTGGTGAAGGATTTTAATGTCATTAATTCATTTGAGATCAGGACCCCTTGATTGATACATGAGAATGGTGCTTGCGGTGCCATCTTGTTTCTGTCAGTCGTAGAAACATCACTTCTGAAACCCTGTCACGGGACCATAACTAAGGTTTCTCTCAAGAGGGGGTGATGTAATGACCATGGTTGCATGTCCTGGTGGTAGCATTCCTTTTATGATGAATGATTAGCACATGAGAGTCTGGTGTCATGGGTCTCGGACTGTGAAACTGATCATCATGATCACTGTACTGTCAGTCCCCAGAATATTGTTAAATCTCTCCTTTTCGTTTTCTCTTCTTCTGGCAAGACTTGGATAGAGGACCCAGGTAGAAAAATTGATGTGAAGACCTAGGTGGTAGAAGTTGAAGGTACCTTGATGAAGTACTTGGTGAAAAGACCTGGTGGACACCGATCGATTGTGGTAGTTATGAATCTCGTCTAAGAATTGTTGCTTGCATATTGTATGATCTGAAAGCTGCAGGAACCTCATACGACGTCGGAATTTGATGCTTGACCCCAACTTTTGAATCTAAGAAACTGAGTTATCTAATGAGACAAGAATCACTCAATTTGGAGTTGTATAGGTCATCCAACGAAGCGTGCACATTTGTAATTTGTAACCCCCTCATAAATTTTTCAGATTTCGTAGATCTGACGGTAAAGGCCATATCTTTCAGCTCGTATGTCCGATTGATGCGCCCTTTTGGTATGTTGTAGAAGAGACATATACAAACATCTTTTGTTCAGGAAGAATTGTCCCATTCCTCACACATTGGTACGTTTTTCTAAACCCATAGCCTGAAGTGTGTTGTATCTCATTTGTAGAGGTGATGAGAACATCTTGTAGAAGACTTGGGATTGCGCCCGCTCATCGTGAAAGCTTCGGAAAGACTTTCATGTGAACATAATTCATGTCTACACACCTTGATATGAATCATTAGTGCTTGGAGAAGTCCGCTTCGTCGAGCAACACTTCAGAGAATGGTTAATTGATGAAGCCCTGTCATGTGGATGTTGCTCTTGAGACCGTTGTTGATGCTAGATCACGATTGAAATTTCTCCAGAAATTCTTGTTGATGCTGAGACCATGAACGGAGCTCCTCCACATATCCTTGTTGATGCCGATACTATGTTTGGAGTTTCTCCAAAGACCGAAAAAGGCTAGAACCATGATTATCGATATAGCCTTTGCTCCTTCATCCAGTGAGCCTTTCACGAACTATTTGGTGAGTTGAGCATTCCTAAGATGAAGATGTTCTAGGACTTCAACCCAAATTCTCCTGAATATGAGTTTAATGTGAAGTGGCTTCGTCAGGCAATCGATGTTGTTGTGGCAGATAACAGGGGCGGTCTCCATTCTGGATGTGAGGAGAAAACGTTCCTTGGTCGTGCAAGGCTTGTGATGTAGAGAGGTTCCTTTGATGAAGTTTCATGGAATCACATCAAATTTCAAATTCCAATAAGATCAAGTCCCCAATGTATGTTGAAGGAGTTTGTATCATCCATGGATGAATGATGTTGCATCTGCTTCAGAAGTTTTATCATGGGATAATGAAGAATTAGCGATTATAATTTGGTTACACTTTGATTGCGCTGGTGTTGAATCAGTGTGTCATCGTTGAGATATTTGTGCTGAAGCTAGATGCGTCGTTATAGGAGGTGTACTCTTTGATTGGGAGTATAATTTGAAGGCTTCTTAGATGCTTGAATGTTGAAGCGTCATATCCCTTGAGCATGTCTTAGGTTTGATCGTTTGGATCCCAACTATCTTCTGTTGATTCAGCATTCCTTTAGTCTCGGTAGTGGGATTCAACACTTGTGCAGACATCATAGCTTTCTGGTTTTGTGGCACGCATGAACACTCCTGCAAGGCTATGGAGAAATGCCCAAATTTTTCTTTTCCGTGCTTGAACATCATCTCAGTAATGAATGTCTCAGTGAGATGCTCGATTTGGAGAAATGTCAGATTCAAGCACTTGGTAAAATATTGCTGAAGTGAGATTATCCACTTATAACGTCTTGCAATAGCAGAGATGCTAGCAGAATTGAGTCCCCATGCTAGAATAGCATGTGAGGAAATAAATGACATAGACATGGGAGGAATGAGACTTTCCTGAGTGCAGGACCTTTTGATGAATGTTTATGTATCTTTTGCAGGTTCTTGTTTCAACCTCGTCAAAGTTCGAAATTCCTCCAAGTGCTCTGATGATGGAACGTTCGCAAATCTTCTGGATCAGAACTTTTTTCGTTGGAGAGATGTGTAACCAAAGGCGCTTTGTAAGTACCCATCTTTTCAGCGGGGATCCACGCTCGTCTGAAGGACATATCATATCCTGGATCTTACTGATTATGTGAAACTTGGCTTCTGTCCAGGTTGAACTTATGTTCACTTTGAGACTGATGTAGCCATAAGTATTTCCGAGCATTCCATCAAGGTCTCTGATTGAGATGGGAGCATGAGTAGATTTTTGTTGAGTGATTCCCGTGGATCCGATGGTTTTCAGTGGAATGTTATCGATGGCGGTGCCAACATCGATCAACGTTCTTCCAAATTCGTTTATTCTGAGACTGACAGTGGTAAGCATCCCCAGTCGTACATCTCTTGGTCTGTGGCTGGAGGCTCAAGAAGTATTTCTGGAATGGGCTTCTTGACACGATGTGGTTCAGTGTTGTGAACATGTCTCTCCTTTGTACCTTCGACAGATAGAACAAATCACGTTCGACCAAGGATTGGACTGCCTCTAGGTTGTTTAGAGAGTGTAAAGGTTATAATTGGGACATGATTCTTGTGTACTCCTTCAGTCCCCAGTTGAAGCTATTGTGGATCAACCTTCTCTTTGGTGACGTGCTTCAAAATATTGCAGTTACTTGTCGGATGATTGATAAATCTATGAAGATGACAGTACCTGGAATTCTTCATTTTTTTTTCAGTTGGCTCTCTATGATGAGTAACAATTTGATTGCACCATCTTGAACCCAAACTTCCAGTAACTCGATCACTCCTTCATGAGAAAAGAGAAGTTTGAGTCTGTCCGATCATTTCCCCGTTCGTTGATGCCGGGTCAAGGTTTGTGCATTTCAAGATTGGTTATCTTTCTTTGGTGTTTTCAGAGGAGTTGGAGAAGCGTTCTTGCCTTGTGACTCAGCTTTCCATTTTCTTCCTTCTGCAACATTTGTGGAAGGTTGGAGGTTGTACTGTTTGTTGATCAAACTTATGTTACCTCGAGTTTCTCGTGGTTCCTCAGTTTCTGTAGCTTGATCTTTCCAGTAAAGCACGTGCGGTAGTTGCTGATCTCTTAGCTGCTTCATGAAGTTCTTAAAAGGTCTGGAACCAGAGATTTTCCAATAAAGCTCGGTAGACCGTGTTAAAGCATTGCTCGGTTGAACCCACCAAGCGTTGGTATGTCAAGTTTGGTTGTCATATTTTAGTGAATCAAAACTCATGTTAAGAGTCGCTTAATTATGTATGTACTAGAGTTAAACTTTGTATAGGTAAGCTTGAAAGCATTAGATATGAGACATTACAAATATTGCAAAGTCTTGAAGATGTGAAGAAGCAAGGATCTATAACGACAACAATCATCCTTCCACTTGAGGTTAGTGATATTTGACTTGAACTGTTTCATTCCCTAACGTATCTTTCAAGTCGTGCATATTGGAAACATAACTGCGAAGCATATATGAACTCTAGATAGACATAGTATTAAGGAATAAAATACGAGCTTTATTTCTTAACCATTAAACTTTGTAGATAAGACATCGCCATAATCATTTGAATGCTATTGTGATTATGTATGGGTATGAGGTGAGGATTTCATCCTAGGGAACAATGTTTACATGTGTTCCAAGGAAGTAATTTCATAAACTTGTTTGTGAACCGAAAAGGAAATTGCCAGGAGTTATTGGTTTTGTTATTAATTTCATATCTTATGAATAACCAATATGTGTGATAGAGTATAACCACTCATAACTTGTTGTGTTCTTGGTAGAACTATTCACAAAGTCCTGACTTTTGTATTGGTATAACTTTTATTAGTAAAACCAATCTTAAGTAATCACCTGTGGTATGATCGTATTATATCTGCCTTGGGGAAAGGGAATCGATCCTAGTAAGGGAAAGGGAAACGATCCTTGTAAGGGATGCAGTACATCAAGGGGAACCGATCCTTGTATGGGGTGCAACAAGGTTTATAGCAGAAAGGGGAACCGATCCTATGGACATGTGCAACACATATAAGTTAGATACCATATATATGTGGGGAACCGATCCTAGTACCTAGTCAACCGAATCTTTAGGAAGCTAGTGTGACTATGCGTAATACTCACATGGAGGTAGAACCGTAAACCCATCATTGTGATTGAATGTTGGTTTGATCAATCACATAGTTTTTGAAAGTCACATGAACGAATTCTAAACTTGTTTGGAAGTGTGGCAAATCGGTTTCAAGGTTGTAAGTGTGAAAGAGAAATTACAAAGTAAAGATGTCGACAAACTTTGAACACGTGCTGTGAATGTTTATTTCTATAATTGTTCAAAGATATTCCTTAATGGCTAAGAGAAGAGAATCCCAGGATCGAAACATAAGTAAGTTAAGAATCTTTTAATTAAGATTATTAATTTAACTTTGTAGGGAAATTACAGAATTAGTAATGTGCATTTACTAATTAGATTTTCCGAGAGATTTCGATTATTATTTTTGGACAGAGCATTTCCAGGAATTATGAAAACCGAATCTGTGCATTTATGAATATGTTAAGAATATTTTTGGTTTTGGAAATTCCTTGGTGTCCAAACTTCCTTGTCTATATATACACGAAGTTTGCCTTTCTAGCAAACTAATCCTTCGTAACAACAGACTTCCTGTTTTGTCTTTGTTACTGGTGTAGCCGCCTATCGGAGAGGAGAGTAATCTAATTAGGTGAAATATCTTACGGCCGCTCGTTTTAAAGTCTTCTTTGGGATTGAGAATCTCTAGCGCGACCCGTTGGTGGGAAACTAAATAATTGCGGTTTATCTTTGTTTTCGATTGATTTTATTGACTAACGGTGGTTGAAATCTGATTGCACCTAGTTTTTTTATTCTTGAGAATCTTCTCTTCTGATATAAGATTCACTCAAACTAGTTCAGAGTTTCGACAGGGAACTTTAGACTGTTGTTAGTTCCGAAGATGATTTCGTGATAATCCATTGTTAACAGACTATGTTCTGTGCGTGATTGATCACAAGAGATTCAAGTGATTGTGTGCAGGTTTTTATTGAATATTTAAGAAGATTAAAGACAAAGAAGATATTGAAGATCTGACTTGGGTTTTATAATCATTGGTGTGCACAATACTTGTTTGGGTAAAAGAGGATCCAATTAATAATCGGTTTATCCTTGTGGTAGATTGGATTGATTAATTGAGTATATCGGCATCAACACGGTTCTTCGGATTAAAGGTATTGTTGGATTAATCTTAATCGATTACCTTTGGGTGATTGAACATAAGATAGATCTAGACCCGACGAAGGAGTTTATGTTGAGATAAACGGAAGAGCCTTTGTACGACTCATATCACTTGGTTGAATAGAGTTGATACCAAACATATTTCTTGTTCCTTTACTGTTTGGAATACGAACCAAATGGATTGTTCCAAGTACGTGACTTATTCATAAGTCGGAGGCGTGGGAATACAGACGGAACTAGGTGAACTATAGGGTTAGTTACTTGGTCTTAACTATACGAAGTTAAGTGTAACTTTGTGTAGCGGCTTAATCCTGAGAGTATTCAATTCTGGACTAGGTCCCGGGGTTTTTCTGCAGTTTCGGTTTCCTCGTTAACAAAATATTTCCGTGTCATTTACTTTTAGTTTCCGCATTATAATTTTTTTATTATAATTAAAGTAAATTACACAAACGTTAATTCCTATTTACTTGATAAGTAATCCTATTGTGTTTGGTTAAGTCCGAACCTTTATATCAAGTAAACATACTTCGTTGTTGTATTGTCTCGATCACGTATCCATAGACGATCACACGAAGTGTGAACCGATTAGTTGTATTGTCTCGACTCAGTCCATAGACAATCACTTTCGGAGAAAGGACTTATAGGTAGGAAAAGTTTTAGCTTGAGGTATATTTGGGTACCCTCACCTTTTCAGACCGGGATCATTCCATTGATGCACAAGTATACAAGTTGCTGCTCTATGGTATTTGGGTCACGGCAGTCCAGGGCTTGAACCCTGAAACTTTTCACATAATCATTAGGATGTTCTTTGCTCCTTTGAAACATCCTTCCAAGATCAAAGAGGGTGATTTGCTCTTAAACAAAGAAATATTTTCTGTAGAAAGCATTTATCATTTCTCCCTAATGGTGATACTTCCTGGTGCGATGTTGTTGTACCAGGTATATGCCCTTCCTTTCAGGGATTTTGAAAATTCCTTCAGACGGACGACATGATTCTGCTCATGTTCGCCCAATGCTTCCAGAAACCGAGAGACATGCTCTCGAGCATTGCTTGTTCCATCATACAAAGTGTAGGTTGGAGAGGTATAACCTTTTGGAAGAGAAATTTTCTGCGTAGCAACAAGGTATCGAGGCTGGTGACGATGTACATGTGGTGTCTTGTCTTTTCCACGGTCCTCCAAGAGGCGTTCCAAATTTTCCCGAGTAATGAAATTTGGTGATTCTTTCGCTGATGGATCGTCTGCATCTTTGTGGACTTCATTGTCATCCACCGTATGAACTGGAACGACTTAAGGATCAGCATCCGAAGATGTTTCTTTTCCTTTTCCCTTTTCTTGAGTTTTCTTTGACATGTTTTCAGTGAGCGTTTTGAGATAGTTGCACCGTTCCTTGTTTGATGAAGCCATGTCCGTCTGATTCTTGGCAGGATTCTCTTGCACCTTCATGAGATCACCTATGGTAGGTGGATTTTCTATGACTTCTTTGGGATGCCGGCCGAAGAGAGGATGACTTCCAAATGTTGGTCTGAGGAGGCGTAATGTCACCACCATTGTTGGAAGCAGGAATGGTTTATGGGATACCATTATTGTCATTGTTTCTAGTGCTAGCGTTGTTTGTATTCATAAATAACCCATACCTAAGATCAAACATTTTGTGAAAGTTGATATTTCAACCGAGAGATTAATCTCCCACTGTGGTCACCAATCTGTAGATGGGGAAAAACGATTTGCTGATTTTATGGAATTGAGGAGACGACCGTGAGGAGGAGACTCCTTGAACCGAGAGAAATTTTTAACCTCACACAGATGCACTGCAAGAAAGGAGTGCTTTAAGTTCGAGAGATCAATTTGTAGGATTCCTGCCTAAACAAAGACAATGGTCGTTCCAGAGTCAATTCGGTTACAAGATAGGATGGGTCGATCTGTAGGAGGGAAGCTGAGAAATGTGTGAGATCAATGGTGATCGAAGATTGTAGGTGTATTATGTATTCTGCGTGAATAAATAATATAAGTTCTGATTGATTGAATTTGCTCTGTTGAGAGTAATTGCTCAGACGTTGAGTTGTTAATCTCGTGTTGTATGTTTGACGAGAGATTAACCGTTGTTTCAATCATGATCAAAGACTTATTTATATTTCTAGAATTGTAAACACCTTGATCCCACGAAGTGTGACAGTTGCTGGATTCAAAGAGTGGCGAAGTAGGAAATCGTGTCAAAACTAGTTGCTCATCGTGCAGAGACGTGGTTAATTTTCCACCCACTACTTTGCTAACTCCTCCAACTGATTGCACGACTTGCTCACATTCTCGTCGTGTGTATGAACACACGTGCCGTAGACCGCCAGACCAAAAACCTAGTTAATATCCCCCATGTGACACGATTGACATCTCATGATTGTGGAGTCAGTTGCTGACTTTATGAGACGATGAGTCATTGTATTTCTAAGTCGAATATAATTTGAAAATGTTCTGAGACTCATGAATTAAACATGTCTGTTGAGACAAAGGTATCGGATAAATATTGATAACCTAAGGTGAGAAAATTCTGTTGAATCGTTGAATATTGATAGTTGAACCAATATTCCTTAGTCTGAGCAAATATTGCTCGTCTGAGAAAATGTTGCTCGTTTGATGAATTGTTGGTATCGTTGAATATTGATAGTTGAACCAATATTCCTCAAGGAAATATTGCTCGTCTGAGAAAAAATGTTAATTTAAGAGCCGAGCATAATTATTAAAGTGTTGATCGGGATCAGCGTAAAATTATTAGCGTTTGAATCTGCTCAGAATTATGTTTTCGCGGAGCTGTGGATTCGAAACCCTAATTTTGATCAATTGAGGATTTGTTGAAAATCAACCATATAGTGAAGGAGGGACCGGCTACATGGGATGACGAGTCGACCATGCAATGCCCAAATACTCGAATGAGCGAAAATACCAAAGTCTCTTGAAGACCAGTTGGTGAAAGGATGATTAAATGCTGGTTTAATCATTTATTAAAAAAGTGATCATCTCGGCTTTAGGTGATGAAACCTAATCATGAAGAGATGAGGGACCGGCTAAGGGGGCATGAGGCCGGCCCTTGGTGGTCGTGGGACTAGTTGATGGTCGTTTGAGCAAACTCCAAGTTATTTTAGAAGTGTTTGGACCCAATATGAGCAATTGAGCAAATTAGGTCAAAATTGTTAATACATGTGGGACCGGATCTTTGCAAGCCTTAGGGCCGGTCAAGAAGCCATGCCCGTGTCACCTAAATGTCCGTGTCTCAGTCCTGAGAGTTTCGATATTTTCTGATGCGCGTTTGAGCAACATTTTGAGAAAATATGAAGGATTCAGGGTTTTGCTGAAACTGAGGAATCTTCGTGAGATGATGAAAATAATTAATAAAATAGGCGATTGCAAGGTGTGGGACCGTCAAGGCTAGGGCATGGCTGTCCAACTAACAAGCTCGGTCCCGCAACACCTTTCCCAATTTTATGTATTTTCCCTGATGTGAGCGAAATATCCTAAAAGTGAGGAATTTCATGAGATCAAAGAATTTCTTTAAAATTATGGAAATAATAATAATAAAATAGGGAATCATGAAGTGTGGGACCGTCCACGGATAAGGCATGGTCGGCCGGCCAATGAGCCCGGTCCCGTGAGCTTTTTCCTAATTTTATATTATTTTCATGAGTTGAGGGAAATATCATGAAATCAAGGAGTTTGTTGAAACTAGAGAGTTTTCTTGAAGTGAAGGAGTTTCCATGAGATGAGGGAAACAAATAATATTAAAATAATAAGACACGGGCGTGTGGGACAGGCCACGGCTAGGGCATGGCCAGCCGACCAATGAACCCGGTATCGTGAGCTTTTCCCTAATTTTATGTAGTTTTCATGAATTGAGGGAAATATCATGAAATCAGGGAATCTTCATGGGATGAGGGAAATAATAAAATAGTAAGGAATCATGAGGTGTGGGACCGGCAACGTCTAGGACATGGCCGGACGGCTAGTAGGCCCGGTCTCGCGACACGTTTCCTAAATTTTATTATTTCTTTGATACGAGGAAACACTATGATACTGGGGAGTTTCCTTGAGATGAAGGAGATTTGTTCAAATGAAGGGATTTTCATGAGATCAGGGAAAAATAATAAAATACGATAAAATATAAAATTGGGCGTGGGACTGGCCACGACGTGACTGGTCGGCCGGTGGGCCAGTCCCCTGGCGCCTTTGCTATATTTTATTATTATTATTATTATTATTATTATTATTATTATTATTATTATTATTATTATTATTATTATTATTTTTCTTCCTATTTTGCATAGGTTCATCGTTCGTTCGTGTTTTGGAATGCTCGTTCGTGCGTTCAGGTGCTCGTTTGTGTATTATTGCTGAGTACACTTGCATCATTTTGGTCGGGGCTTACTCGATAGCGGCTCAGACGCCCGTTCGTTGAATATTTATTACTAACCCATGGAATTCTTCTGGGAAAACCATGAATTGAAGTAATGAAATATTATGAAGAACGTAGAATGTCTCCAAATATTCAGCTAATGAATTTAAAGATTATAAATAATTAATTGATGGTCTATACTAGCAGGCATGTTGTCTATGAGCATTCATTATCTGAGAATTGAGCGATATGAGCTTGTTGAAGCGTCATATTTTCTTTACATAGTCAGGGAAAACATTGTTACATCTTGAAGACGTTATTGCTCTATACTAGCAGGTAAGTCGTCTAGGAGCCGTTTAATCTTTCGATTATATATAGAAGCAATTACTGAAATTGCTCAGTATTTATGAGATACGTCGTTGCCTCAGCTGAGAGACTGCACATCTGTTTATACTCTGAGAGATAGTATTCTCAGTCAGAGATTCATGCGGCATGAGCTTTCATGCTTCGAAGAGAGACATGAGCCTCAATATTCATCTGATTGCTGGATCAGGAGCATTACAATTATGGTTTTACGATTTTAACCCTTATTGAAAATCCACCATCTACAATAGACTTCAAAACCTAGGTTGCTTTAGGTTTAAGCTAAGATAGATTTGGAACCAAGCAATCAATATTCACTGTTAGATGAAAGCTTTCAATCTTATTCACATATACAAGATATACACTATGGTTAGGTAAACCATAACTGAACCGTGTATAAAGACTATGTTCAATATGGTTAGCCGAAACTAGCTTATTTGCACTTAAAAGATTAACATTCATTTTCATATTCACAAGACATTAATATTGAGTCACAATTATGTGTTCAAATGAGTCTAGTGTTAATTGGAGAATTGATCAAATGCAAATTACTTCAAGGAAATAATCTAATCGCAATTATATCACAATCGACATAGTTTGTAAATGTACAGAGTACAAGTACTCAAACTGTTCATGAATCGGCTGAGTCCTAATACGTGGAACGGTTTGCAAACTTATATGCAAATTCCGAGTTCCTGAGTCAACAGAACTTCTCAGTTCATAAACCGACACTTATGCAATTACCTAGTTCTGGAATCTTACAAAATATTTCAGTTCACATACCGGTTTTCAAACTTTGAACTAATTCAAAGTTCTGAAGTCTAAAAAACTTTTTATTTCACATACCAGTTTACAAACTTTGGACATTTTCCGGTTCCGGAGTTCACAGAACGTGCAATTTACGTACCGGTTTGGGTACTAAACTGGTTCTAGAATATAGAATTGTTTTGGCTCGCTTACCGATTTGATTATTTTAATCCGGTTCCCTTACCACAGTTTCACAATGGTTTGTATACGCATATACATACCTATTCGGATCACCAAACAAATAGATTTTCCCATGATGTATATACGAGTATGCATATCACACAAATCTGAAAGTCGATATATAGCTACTCCGCTACGCGTACGAATACATGTAATATGGCTTTAGACAAATTCCGAATATAGTAGTTTTTTATTTCTCTAATTCGATTTGAAACATTCTTGAATAACATCAATGACACATATCACTATTCCGGGCTATTTTAAACTTGAATCATGGTTTGGTTACGTACAATAAATAGTTCTTCACCAAATTTGATCAAGTATGAATTGTTAGAGCATAGCTCGGTTGAACCCACCAAGCGTTGGTATGTCAAGATTGATTTTCATATATTAGTGAATCAAAACTCATTTAAAGAGTCGCTTGATTATGTACTAGAGTCAACTTCGTACAAGTTAGCTTGAAAGTATTAGGATATGAGACATTACAAGTATTGAGAAGACTTGGAGAAGTGAAGTAAGAATCTACAACGACAACATCATCCTTCCACTTGAGGTTAGTGATATTTTACTTGAACTGTTTCATTCCCTAACGTATCTTTCAAGTCGTGCATATTGAAAACAAAACTGCGAAGCATGAACACTCTAAATAGACATAGTATTAAGGAATACAATACGAGGTTTATTGCTTAACAATTAAACTTTGTAGATAAGACATCGACATAATCGTTTAAATGCTATTGTGATTATGTATGGGTATGAGGTGAGGATTTCATCTTAGGAAACAATGTTTAACATGTGTTTTAAGGAAGTAAATTCATGAACTTGTTTTGTGAATCGAAAAGGAAATCGCCAGGCGTTATTGGTATTGTTGTTCATTGCATATCTTGTGTACAACCAATATGTGTGATTATTATAACCGCTCATGACTTGTTTGTGTTCTTGGTAAAACTATTCACAAAGGCCTGACTTATGTATTGGTATGACTTTTATTAGTGAAACCGATCTTAAGTAATCATCTGAGATGGTATGATCAAGTTTGTGATATTGTGTAAGACCGACTCTGGGTAAAGGGGAACCGATCCTAGTAAGAGGTGCAAAACATCACAAAGGGGAATCGATCCTTTATGAGGTGCAGCATGTTTTAGCTAGGGGTGGGACTTGGGTTGGGTTAAACCACCCAACCCATCCCCAACCCGAGCGTTGGGCGGACATCGACAATGTATTTCAAAACTTTGGGCAAGCTTGGGCATAAATTTATAAACCCTAGTTAAATTTGGGCAAGTATGGGGACAAATAATTCTAACCAAGCAACCCGCCCAACCCGAAGAACCATGATACAGTTATATAAAAATATTTTTATAATTGGTATTATTATCTATTTAGAGTAATTTTATATATTATCTTCAAATCTAATAATGAAAATATAAATTATATTTATCTTATTAATCATTCAATATGAAAAAAAAAATTATATTATTGTAAATAATCTTCAGTTATTTGGAAATTGGAGATATATGGAGCAATTAAATCTTATTATTACTAAAATTTGTTATTATCATATTAACAAAATCGCATGTCCAGAAAAACTTGGGCCAACCCGAGGAACCGGAGGAACATAACTTGGGCGGACTTGGGAAGTACCTCCATGGGTTCCACGAGTTCGATCGACAATCTGGGCAAAGAATTCCTAGATCGGTCTGCCTCGGGCAAGCCTTCTAACCCACTCAACCAACCCATTTCACCCCTAGTTTTAGCAGAAAGGGGAACCGATCCTATGAACATGTGCAACACGTTTTTAAGCATAGGGGAACCAATCCTATGGACATGTGCAACACATTCAATTTAGATACCATATATATGTGGGAACTGATCCAAGTACCTAGTCAACCGAATTTTGGAAAGTTAGTGTAACTATGCACAGTACTCATATGGAGGTAGAACCGAAACTTGTTTTGGTAGAACCGTTAAACCCATGATTGGTGATTGAGTGTTCTTGACCAATCACATAGTTGTTGAAAGTCAGATGAACCAATTCTAAACTTGTTTGGAAGTGTGGCAAATCGGTTTCAATATTGTAAGTATGACAGAGGACTTACAAAGTAAGGATGTCGACATACTTTGAACATGTGCAGTAACACTTATCTTTAATTGTTCGAAGTTATTCCTTAATAGCTAAAGGAAGAAAATCCCAGGATCGAAACATAAATAAGTTAAGAATCTTTTATTTAAGTTTTTTAATTTTATTTTAGGAAAATGAGAATTAGTAATGTGCATTTACTAGTTGAAATTTTCCAAAGAGATTTTCGGGATTATTTTGGACAAAGCATTTACAGGAATTTTGGAAACCGAATTCGGAATATATTGCATATCTTGAGAATATTTTCAGTTTTGGAAATTCCTTGGTGTCCAAACTTCCTTGTATATAAATACTTGAAGTTTGAATTTCAAGCAAACTAATCCTTCGTGACAGTAAACTTCCTCGGTTGTGTTGTTACTGGTGAAGCCGCCTATTCGGAGAGGAGAGTAACCTAATTAGGCAAAATCTCTTATGGCCGCTCAGTTTAAAGTCTTCTTTGGGATTGAGAGCTCTATTAATACCGTTGGTGGGAAACTAGATAATTGCGGTTTACCTTGTATTTTCGATTGATTTGATTGACTAACGGTGGTTGAACTTTGATTGCACCTAGTTTGTTTATGCTTTAGAATCTTCTCTTACGATACAAGATTCACTCAAACTAGATCAAAGTTTCGACAGGGATCTTTAGACTGTTTGTAGATCTAAAGACGTCTTGTGATAATCCATTGTTACCAGACTCGGTTCTGTGCGTGATTGATCACAAGATATTCTAGTTTTTGTGTGCAGGCGTTTATTGAAGATCTAAGAAGATTTGAAGACAAAGAAGATATTGAATATTTCTGATTTGGGGTTCATAATCTTTGGTGTGCACAATACTTGTTTCGGTAAAAGAGGATCCAATTATAATCGGTGTATCCTTGTGATAGATTGGATTGATTGGTTGTGTAGATCGGCATCAATACAATTCTTTGTAATTAAAAGTATTGATTGCAAAATCTTAACAATTACCTTTGGTAGTTGAGAATATGATAGATCTAAGAACCTGACGAAGGAGTTTATTGAGATAAACAGAAGAGCTTTTGTCGAACTCACATCACTTGGTTGAAGAGAGTTGCTACCAAACAGATTTGTTGTTCCTTTATTTTTTGGAATACGAACCAAAGGAATTGTTCCAAGTACGTGAGTTATTCATAAGTTGGAGGCATGGGAATACAGACAGAACTAGGTGAACTATAGGTTTAGTTGCTTGGTCTCAACTACACGAAGTTGGTTTAATTTTGTGTACCGGCTTAATCCTGGGAGTATTTAATTATGGACAAGGTCCCGGGGTTTTTCTGCATTTTCGGTTTCCTCGTTAACAAAATCTTGCTGTGTCATTTACTTTTATTTTCCGCATTATAATTGTTTTATTATAATTAAAGTAAATTACACAAACGTTAATTCTTATTTACTTAAGCAATCCTATTGTGATTGGTTAAGTCTGAACCTTTTTATCAAGTAAACGTATTTTGTTGTTGTATTGTGTCGGTCTCGCATCGATCACACGAAGTGTGAACCGATTAGTTGCATTATCTCGACTCTATCCATATACAATCATTTTTGGAAAAAGGACTTATAGGTAGGAAAAGTTTTATCTTAAGGTATATTTGGGTACCCTCTCCTTTTCAATTGGTATCAGAGCAGGCAAACACGAAAAGATCTAACAATCTGTGTTTGGTGCGATCCAACCTATAAGAATGAACTCGAGTTCTCATGAATTGGATTCAATTAACGTACCGCCAAGATTTGACGAAACAAACTATCTATGGTGGAAATATTCTATGAGATGTTTTCTTCAATCACGAGACTTTAATACTTGGCTATTAGTCGTTGATGGTTATATTCGTCCAAAGATAGAAAATTCAGAAACTGGTTTTAAACGCTTACTAGATTTTTCAAATGAAGAAAAGGCGCTTTCAAAGCAGAATTCAGATGGTTTGAATGATATAATACATGTTGTAAGTCGTGATCTACAACATCATGTATTAACATGTCAAACTTTGAAAGAAGCTTGGGATAATCTTCAGATCGTATTCGAAGGAAACACTTCATATAAAGAAGCTAGACTTCAAACTCTTACGTCTGATTGGGAAAACCTTCGAATGGACGACAACGACACTTTTGAAGAGCTTCATCTTAAACTCTCTGAGATAATTAATGCCTCTTTCTCTCTTGGAAAGACTATCTCTGAAAAAGATATAGTGTGCAAAATTCTCAGATCGTTGCCACCAAGATACGATTCTAAGAAGCATGCAATCATATAAGAAAATGATCTCTCAACTATATCACGAAGCACACTCGTTGAAAAGTTAAAGATCTTTGATCATGAATCACGGTCTATTCAAATTAAAGTAATTTCTTTTGAAGCTGCGAAAATTCCGAAAGCTCCAATGGAGAGGAATAGACAGATGGATGATTCAGATGAACAGATTGCAGAAAATTCTGATGATGAAATTGAACAATCATTATCATTGATTTCCAGAAAGTTTCGAGATCTCTTAAAGAAAATAAATAAGAGATTCATAAAGGATACTCATCGATCTTCTCGTTTACATGATCGAGTTCCTGTCAAAAAGGATCATGAAGAAGATGATGAATATCAGCCGAAATACTTTAAGTGTAAAAGGTTTGGTCATATTGCTAAAGACTGTCCCAATCTTAAGAAATACACTGGAAGCAAGGCTTTGGCTGTAACTCTAGATGAGACCTCTGATTCATACGATTCTGAAGAAGAGGAAACAACTAATATTGCATTAGTTGTCAATCTTATTTCTTCCTCCTCCATTAATGATTTACCCATTTTAAAAATGGATATGTATTCCGATGTTATTAAGTCATCTAATGGCAAAGGGAAAAATAAGACAAGATGCAAAAACTGTCTTAAAAACAGAATTGCTAAAAGTTGCATAGGCAACCCAAGTCAATCTTAAGATACTTTGCAAGTTCGAGGTAACAAGAAGAGAATTTATCATAGATACTAGATCAAGGATACTCTAGTTGTTCAAAATCCCATAATGAGATAAAATCTCATACTAATACCACTTGATCGGTATTAGAATTCTTTCCTCACCTTGTATGCCGAATTGAGTGAGGAAGAAGGAAAATCAAGGTACTTATGTGTAGATTATGGGAATAAAATCTAGTATTTGAAAATATTTGATATATTCATATTTATAGGAATATTATATTTTCGGAAGTATGAAAATTATAAAAAGATCCTTCTCATTCTTTGGTTATTCCTTGTCCGAACCATGAGTCTGGATCCAACATCTTCTTATGGCAAGATGCTAGATCAGAAAGATCAACTTAAGATTAAGTCTGGATCTTCTCTTGATATTGAGAGTATAATCAAAAAGGGAGATTGGCTTAGCAAGAAGGCAAGAGAGAATACGCCGAGAAAAGACCAGTGTATTGAAGCATTGACGCACTTGTGTTCAATCAAAGACAGAATTACATGTTCTTGCAGAGTCCTTCACAAAGATTTCTCGCATGCAAGAAGTTCTGGTCAAGCAACAAGGTTTTCTACTTGAAGAAATTCACAAGCTGAAGACTAAAAGTAGTAATCCGCCTTCATTTAACACTGATATGAAGGACTGGGTTGCAAAAGGAAATAAACATCAATTTTTGATTTCTTTCAATGATTGTATTTTGTCTATTATGAATAAAACTATTATGAACAAAATTATTTGATTTATAATTTTTCCTGTGATAGTTTTTGATTTACATAGCATGTGCTTGAATGATTTATCTTATTTCTATGTATGTTTATGGGATGTTTGATTTCGGTTTATTACCTTGATATTCGATCTCATAATTTTGTGTACCCTTACGGTTTGGGTGACTTTTTGATTTAGCAGGATTAAGTTCTAGCCCATGTTGGTAGGCTTTATCAAAGGATCATGAGGGGTTCTGATAGAAACAATATATGAAAAGTCACAACATGTTGAATCGGTTTTGGTTTAGCATAAAATCATATGTGTTTCGAGGGTTTTCAACTTTTGCTTGCAATAGTTAAAAACCGGTTTTCAACCTTTCTCTGGTAAAGGTTGGTTGTTTTTATTCTTTTGTTTTGCATAAGGATGACAACATAATGATATTTCGATATCAATTCTCCCTGGAAGAAGATGCAAACATATGGGAGAAGAGGATGCGAAATTTGAGGTAACAATCTTGTTAGTTAATTATTTTCCTGTTTAAGAAAAACCTGATTTAATTGCGTATATTTATTGCTTTTGCTTAACAAAATTTCGGTACAATTGATGTTTTATTCCATTATGTGTGTATGGATGTGTGTGTGATTCAATTGTTTCCGGTTAAGAAAAACTATTGTTATCTTGTTTTATTGTGTGGTATCAATTGTTTAGGCTTACAAAATTTCGGTGCAATTGCGGTGCTATAATGTCTATGTTGTTTCAATTGCTTCTGGTTGAGATGAATAATTATACAAGTTGATTTATTTTGGTTTGTATGAATTGTTTATGGCTTGACGAAAGAAAAGGTTTACGAGATGAATTTTTTAATCCAATTCGATTGCGGATAAGAGAAACTAAGTTAATTCTGATCTTATTTAGACCTATCAAAGTGGAGGTTTCAGTTATTTAAGTCTAATCGAATGCCTAAACAAGAAATGCTAGTTAACTAACCTAGTACTTGTCTTGTTTAAAAGTGAAAGGTCAAAGTTATATGGATAATTAGAGCCTGATGAGAAAAATAGAGTTATCTTTACTTTGGTCTTATCGAAAAAGCGATTGTATTTGTACAATCGGTTTAGCAAAGGAACAAAGGTGCTTAGTTGATTTTTGGTTTGCTAAACTATTAGGGAAAATTGCTTCGGGAAATTGTTTCCTTGATAACATATCAAAACAAATTACTATGTAGTTTCAATTTTGATATTGGTTATCAGAAATGGTGTGTGGAACCCTCGTGCTTAACTTTATAGGTTGCAAGTCTATTTAGAGATTTGTAAGATTCTTTTCGGTTTGTACTTTATTTTTCGTTTCTTTGTCATTTTGTGAAAAAAAGGGGGAGAAATATATGGAGTAAACAAGTGATACTGGCATTTATTTTATATTGATTGGTATCACTAGGGAAAAGAATATTGGTGCTTAAACGTTTATCTAACGAAAGAGTGAAAGCATAGACTAAGGGGGAGTAACATATCATTACAAAAGAATAACAAATACGTGCGGATTGATAAAATATACCTATCTTACCTTTAGGGGGACTAATATTCTTTGTTATCATAATGTCAACAGCGGCATTTAAGGATTGAATGTATACAGGTTATTGTGCTGTTGAATTCGGGAATCAAGCGTATGTGTAATTAATTCTTGTAATTTGTTTCTCCATATGATGTAAGAGTTTTGTCACTAAAATTCACAAAGGGGGAGATTGTTAGAGCATAGCTCGGTTGAATCCACCAAGCGTTGGTATGTCAAGATTGGTTGTCATATTTTAGTGAACCAAAACTCATTTAAAGAGTCGCTTGATTATGTACTACAGTCAACTTCGTATAGGTTAGCTTGAAAGTATTATGATATGAGACATAACAAGTATTGCAAAGACTTGAAGAAGTAAGAAGCTACAAAGACAACATCATCCTTCCACTTGAGGTTAGTGGTATTTGACTTGATCTCACATTGAAACCACTCCCCCTTACATAATTATCCGAAAACCATATGTATTTGTAGTGTGAACTACACATTAATTCTCCCCCATTTTGTCAATAAAATTGGCAAAGGTACGAAAACTAGTGGGATCCTAATAAAACTTCCATAGAGACATTTCATGACCAAAAGAAAGCACATATCAACTTTTTAGATGCCATCATATAGCCGAAGCTAAATGCATTCATCAAGGAGTTTATAAAGATACAATATAACCCCTATAATATTCCACAGCCGCACTCCCCACAAAGATTTGGAAATTAAGCACAAGTTCAATTAAGAACCCCCCCCCCCCCCCCCCCCCCCCCCCCCAACCCCATAAAATGTCATTCCCGAAAGAACAACAAGAGCGACCTTACTTTCACAAGAAAGGAAGGATTTCTTTGGATATAACAAATTATATACGAATATGAATGTGAATCCAAAATACTCAATTAAATTAACCACAAGAAAA
This sequence comes from Papaver somniferum, assembly GCF_003573695.1. Taxonomy (NCBI): domain Eukaryota; kingdom Viridiplantae; phylum Streptophyta; class Magnoliopsida; order Ranunculales; family Papaveraceae; genus Papaver; species Papaver somniferum. Next base: position 118,527,940 of record NC_039361.1, on the reverse strand, counting down.
CCCATGATTAATTTAATCGGAAATGCTCAACATAAGAGAACTTATGGAGCCGCACAGTATATACATAAAAATATGGATCAGGGAAGATCAATACTGCGGAATAGACAAGGATTCATTCTATTTTCCATCACTATTTACACAATGACATACAATAGACATAATCCTCGTAAACAAAAGTTCATCCTATCTTCCATCAATATTTGCATAATGACATACAATAGGCCTAAAAACTTTTGTAATTTCAAAAGTTCATTGATTCTTTTATCAATACTTGCATATCGACATGTGAAAGACTTTACTTTTGACAAAGTATGGGACAATCATAGTTCACGGATGCAAACACACATATTGATGTGAAATACTTGCATATCCCATAACACATTGCAATATATAAAACCATAAAGATTAATACTGCAAAAATCATCTTCCAAACAATTTTATAATTTAGACAAATAAACCTAAAAACAATAAAGATGAAAATGTTGGGCATAGCTATGTGTAATCACAATAATGGTTATTCCAAACTCTAGTTATTCTTCTTAAAAAACACAAGAAATAAAATTCTCATCAGAAGATTTACTAGACATAATAAAATCAACAAGCTATTAAACAAAGACAAACTTCTAAAACATCGATCATGAACTGAATTCAAATAGACGATTCAGTATCCTCATGAGTCTTGAGATCTTTGAGCTTGTGATTGACAACATTCTTTCCATCTTCAAAGTGGATATCCTCATTGAGAATTTCTTTAGCATGTGTCTTCATGAGAACAAGGTCAGAATTAACCTTTTTCAACTCAGTTCTTACCACATCAAGACACTTCATTGTATCAACAAGTTGTTGTTTTTCATCCTCAAAGTTTTTAAGAAAGTAAAGAACCACTTCAGCAGAAATTTCTTCAACATCCTCAATATCTGAGTAGGAATCAGGAGATTGAGGAAAAGATCCTTCAACTTCAACAAAGGTTCCCTTCTTTTCATCGAATTCGAAATATACCGCATTATCAACGAAGTCTTCAGGTAAATCCCAAGGGAAAGAGGAAGAAACCATTGATAATAGGAAGCCTAGATTGAGATAATTCAACTCAATAGGAAGGGTATATAAATGATTTCGGAAAGACGTAGGGTTTACAAGATCGGTTTGTGAGAGAACCCAGAAACCGTACGTGTACCCATAAGAAGAGAGTCCACAAAACCCCAAGCAAAAAGGCTATTTGTGAAGATAGATTACACAACACCTTGTTGCAAGAAAAAGTTCATGCATCTTAGATCTTCAAAAACTAAGATCGAAAGCAAAGAACAAAAGTAAAACCAATAGACAAAAAAAGAACAAACAGAAAGATACTCGTGTAAAAGTGTTTGTAACTGATAATCCATCTAAGAACGATAAGAAATTAGCAAGATAATCAATGACACTTTGCCAATAAGTATACCTAATCAATTCTCACTCAACCAGGATTTTTGTAAGTGAGATTTCAACCTTGTGATTAATTAACACAAGTATGAGCCTTTAGCTCATTAAATAAGCATTGATTTCGGTTGGGTCTCTTTTTCCTTTCGAATCTAGGAAAGAATTCTTTTTGATGTGAGAAATTATCGTAAAACTTATTGTCATCATATACTATACAAGGTTTGAGTTATTACAAGAAGAATTTTGACTGGAGGAAGTTGACAGTCTGTTGACGATTTCCTTATAACCTTCAATTATTACCTTTAAGTTATTTCTCATATCATCATTTTTGCTCCTTTCTCCTGGAATTTTGTTCACATCAAAGGTAACGTTATCTCCTATTTTAACAGAAGAAAAAACTTGATCTTTCCTTAGACGATTTTCTTTAAGACGTCTGTTCTGCTTCTGAGTATTCGAGGAACTCATTGAACTGACTTTCCTGGTAGAACAACAGGGTAAGTACGAAAACCAATTGGTTTAGACATACGAATGTCAGTTACAACTTTTAGAATTAAGTCTAAGGTGTGTTGAAGTTGAAGTTGAACAAAGGAATTTTTGTTCAACCTAGAGTTTCCCTTTTGTTTAACAGGACCTTTTTCCTTGCAAAAGAAACATACTTTCTGATCACTCTTAGATAGTGCAGTCTTAACAACCTCGTTTGGAGATTTCTTCCTTCCATGTGATGTGGAATATCCTTGATTAGAGGAGGTTACTAACACATCTTTTCCGATAGGAAGGGATTCTGGTTTTACTTCTGGAACTGGAAGTTCTTCGGTTGCAGAGAAGTACATGGTATATTAGACTGCTTAGCGATAGACACATTTATATGTCTAATATATCTCATTTGTATATATTATTAGTGCTCGATTTTGTACTTATTATGGTCTTTTATGCTTTTGTAGGCGTTTTTGGATAAACAAGGCTTTGCGGCAAAATTGGCTAAAAATGTGGCCCTTGGATTGCCGTTGATAGTGTACCGGAAATACCCCATAGGAACCCTGAAAAAGTGCAGAAAACATCCCAGAAGAATTGCTAAAGGAACCCCTAATTTGGATAAGGGGCACCCCGTTTCAGGGCATGTACTAAAGGGACACCGGAACTGGATAGGGGGAGGTCATCTTCAAAATTCAAAACAGAAATTGGCGGGAAGAATTGGCTGCAGCGACAACAGTTTTGGAGTTGAATTCTTAGCGAGTTCTGAGGAGATTAAACGGGTGTATTTGGTACCTAAGGACTCTAGAAGACATAACAGGCCTAATGCAATCGTCTAGACCCATCCAATTGGGCTGGATAAGTCGGAATAATTGATCAAAGTCCCAACAGGATACGGCTTCTCTGTTTAGGGTTTGGGATTAGTCAGAGAGATTTATGGGATATTCTTGCCTGGATATATACCAATTCAGTTCATTCCAAGTCAGAGAATAGTTTGGATACGAGAGAATAGCCAACAGAACCACGTGAATCAACAGGAAAGTGATTTTTCTCCAAACTGCCCGAGAAGAATAATGAGATTATTCTCGGATTTGATCGAGTTTCTAGGGAGTTGGATAGCTATAAATAGCTGTGTTTTCATCATAGAAGGGTTATAAAACCTTAGGAGAGAGTTTAGAGTCCAGGAGAGCCGAGGAGAAGCGATTACAGAGAAGACAGTGCTGCTGCTGCTGCCATTGAAGAGCTTCAAAAACACGAAGAACAGACTCACATAGTCAGTCGTTCTTTAGCAGTCTTAAATAACAATACCAGTGTCGTTCTTCTACAGCAGTAAAGGCTTATCGTTTACAGCAGTCTTCAATAGCACTTACCCCTTTGTAACAGTGACGATGTAACACTTCTACAGCGTTGCTAATTCCTGTTTCATCTTATATACATCAATAAAAACACCTATTTTAGCCATGAATTTATCTTGTGAGTGTGTTTTTGGGATGAGGAGCTAAACCCAATCCCAGGGGTGATGGAGGAAGCCATTCTTCCAAAAGTTATGTGGTAAAATTCATTTAAATTTATTTATGCAATCCTTTTATGATTAATTGCACCGAATGAAAATTGAATAAATGATTTTTATCAATTAATTGTGTTTTCTCTTGATTAAATATGCTTGGTTTATTGATTTTGATATTTCATGCTTGCAATTAACAATGGATGTTTTGAAAATCTGATTTAGGCAATGATTAGAATCACAATTGTTTTTGATTTGAATTATAATGTCTAGAATTGCATGATAATAATCATTATTGAATCACATGAATTTTGGTGAATGGTGAAATCCTAAACCCTGGTCTTTCCATAATATTTACATAATTTTGAATTTTGAATTTGTTTTATCTTTTATTTTTAATTTAAATCTAAAAAATTATTTTCTTCACAAGTCTGAAAAGACCCAGTTTTACCACTATTACTACAACCATTTTGAAAACCATCACTTAGAGCATCCTTGAATTGAGAGTTCACTCAAGCGACGTTCAACTTCCAAAGCATCCATTTTGAGGCTTGTCTCGAGTAACATACGTGAAGAATGAACTTCATTGTTTTTGGAATTGCAATCTCTTACTACACCAAGAAGAACATTAACATGGTTTTTCAACCGATTAAATCTATCAGCTTGTATTCTAACAAGATTTTGAATCAGTTCACTCTCTTCAGCTGTTTCCCTTTCATTAGTAGATATAGAATATTTTGAAGGGTAATCGGAATAACACATGTCAGTGTCTGTCTGTCTCGTCAGGACACTAGGTTCGTCTATATTTGAGATTGACAAATCTTTCTCTTTATAGATACAGTCGAGACAAAACTTTTATTCCTGGTAATGCGTTTATCAGAGATAGTACTCTGTCCATAGAGTCAGATCACTACAAACACAGACTTATAAGGTCTTTAAACGTGTTTGCCTGCTCTGATACCAATTGAAAAAGCGGGGTCTAATAACCACACCCAATATTTCGTTTAGAAATCTGTATGGACAAAATCCAATATACTTTTAAGAGAATCAACTAGACAGTCAGACTCAATCTTAATAAAAGTATATCAAAGAGTTATATCTCACTTTATCGGTTCAATACTTACTCAAGCAAATAGAAATCTGCGAGTCTAATTGAATACAAGAGAAATCACTTGAACGGTACCAAAGAACAATGTTCAAGGATCAATCAATTTCAATCAACAACCAAAGGTTGGATTTCCCAATTGATCGATTCAACGCACAACATGTGATATTTCATAACACAGACACCAGAAGTTTTGTTAACGAGGAAACCATAAACGCAGAAAACCCCCGGGACCTAGTCTAGATTGAACACACATTGTATTAAGCCGCTACAGACACTAGCCTACTACAAACTAACTTCGGTCTGGACTGTAATTGAACCCCAATCAATCTCACACTGATCCAAGGTATAGTTGCGCTCCTTACGTCTCTGATCCCAGCAGGATACTACACACTTGATTCCCTTAGCTGATCTCACCCAAAACTAAGAGTTGCTACGACCCAAAGGCAAAGATTTTAATTAACAAATATGTATCACACAGAAAAGTCTACGGTAATAGATAAATCTCTCTCCCACAGAAATACCAACGAGTTTTTTGTTCCGTCTTTTGATAAATCAAGGTGAACAGGAACCAATTGATAACCTGGACTTATATTCCCGAAGAACATCCTAGAATTATCAATCACCTCACAATAATCTTAATCGACTAGCGAAACAAGATATTGTGGAATCACAAACGATGAGAGAAAGATGTTTGTGACTTCTTTTATATCTTGCCTATCGGATAAATAAATCTCAAGCCAATCTTACGATTGTACTTAATACGATAGAAACAACAAGATCAGATCACACAACTACATAGAAAATAGTTGGGTCTGGCTTCACAATCCCAATGAATTCTTCAAGTCGTTAACCTACAGGGTCTCGATAGAAACCTAAGGTTAAAGGAGAATCGACTCTAGCTAATACAACTAGTATCACACAGAAGGTATGGGGATTAGGTTTCCCAGTTGTTAGAGTTCTCCTTTATATAGTCTTTCAACTCAGGGTTTGCAATCTAAGTTACCTTGGTAATAAAACGTTCAATATTCAACGTTAGATGAAAACCTGATTACATTCAAGCTAATATCTTTCAACCGTCATTAACTTTTAATTCAGGTGGTTTCATGGATTCTGGTCCTAAAACCACTGAAGTTGAAATAAATAAGGTCAATATGTTAGGTTTAGGTAATGAAAATATTTCTCAAGCAATTCTGTCTATAGAATTTCCTGATGATTTATTTGAAGAAAGCTTAAACCCTTGGAGATTCTCTCTGATTGGGAGATTAAATTTACGACAAATTAAGTTTGTTGATGCTGCTACCATTCTTCATCGACAATGGAAGCTAAAAAGAGAATGTAAACTTCAAGTAAGAATTTAGATAACACAGCAGATCGTCAGTATATCAAGGAAGCAAAATGGGAGGTTACAAATCAAATACTTCAAGTAAGAAATTGGATCTCTAATTTTCGGCCAGAAAACCAAATAACTTCTGAAGCTATGGTTTGGGTAAGATTTCCAGGATTAGGTCTAGAATTCTGGACTGAAAAAATACTTTTTAAAATTTGTAAGGAATTTGGTAATCCTGTGAAACTTGATGCTACAACAGAGAAATGTGAAGTTGGTTATTATGCAAATATTTTAATTGAAGTGGATTTTGCTAAGTCTATCCCAAACAAGATATGGATTGACACAAAATATGGAGGTTTCTTTCAAAGCATTTTCATTCCAGATTTTCCAAAGTTCTGTTCTACCTGTAAAATTTTAGGAGAAACTCTATAGCTCGAAGGAGATGATCATTAGTCACAACGAGCTGATCGGTAATGATTTTTTACCCATTTTGTTTGATTATAGTAGAACGTTATTTGACCGTGGGAAGAAACTTGGAATTATGAATGATTTTTCTTTTGGTGAATTTTGTCTTGATACTTCTTATGGGATTGTTCTTCATGGGTTGATTTTACTTGATACGTTTGATGGGAATTTGGTTTTTGAGCTAATTACAAGGCTTGTTTGTCAATCTGATTTTGGAATTTTGGATTCACTTGTTCTTATGTGTGTAAATGAGGCTGAAATTAGTGGTGATCAGCAGTTGTTTGTTAAAATTCCTGAGAGTATAGTCTGTAAATTGGCAGTGAGATAAATAATTTTTTCCCTCAAGGTACAAAAGGTAAGATGAGTAACAAGTTACTAATAGTTGAGTGTCCCTTCATGAATATGACTTCTGCTCGCTGGTTATATGATCGTGGAAAAGTGTTCGATGTTCTCAATGGGTATTTTTCTTTTTTTCTGTCACTTATAGACTTGGTGTTGATACAATTACATATTATGAGCTGGTTTCGAAACATGGTAACCAAGTAGCTGGTGCGCAATCTTTTTACATTGGTGCCAACCTTACTGGTAGCATATTTGATCGTGGGAAAGGAATTGAACACATATCAAGGTATTCTTGCTTCGATGGTGATTATGAATGCTACTTTGATACAATTATTTCTTGTTCGTTGTTTCTTAAGTCAATTTTAATGGAGGGGTACAATGGAAAATCTATATACGTGCTTATTGTAGAGCCTGGGTACCGTATAGTTTTGTTGTTTGAGCATTCAAGGGTGTTGTTGTTTGTGGCAAAAGGAGACAGTCGCGAGGATGTCAAGTTGTTTGATAAAATGTTTGAAAGAGATGATTTTTTCCTGCAACTTATATTGGGTAAGGATAGTAGTATGATGAATGTTGAAATGCCAGGGACAAATAGACTTGTGCTTCAGATTCTTTCGACAAAGTGTGATTTTTCCTTGGTGTCTTTTCTTCTAGTTCCCACAACTGTGAGCAGTCATTTTTATCCCTTGCGAATAGGTTCCTTCTTGCATTTTCCATTGCTTATATCTAAGGTTTGTGGTAGGCTTATGGTTCAAGAGATTCTCATGACATTTAAGCATTATTGGAATTACTGGCACATTCCTTGTTGTGCTTAGTACCTTACTTTCAGGTATAACCAAGTGATGAGTATATACAATTTTCCTTTGAGTCGACATTACTTCCTGGTTATATTTAATTCTGTTGTTTCTTACATAAAGGGGAAGGAAAGTTATTTATGGATAGAGATTTTGGTACGAATAGTGGGAAATAAGGCTTTGGCCATGATAGTTCAACCTCTAAAGGTGTATTTGTTGTCAAAGAGTTATTTGAAATGGAAATTATACTCTACATGCCTATGGACTGTGTGTCACGATACTCATAAACAGTTTATGAAGGCAACCTTGAATTATTTTTTGTTTGGTCTCCAGACTTTTAAGGATACTCGACATTTTAATTCTTATTAAAATTCGTTGTCAGATTTGTTTTGTCAGCTCAAGAGGGATTGTATAGGAGTGAAATTATATGAAAGAAGACCGGAAGGGGCAGACACCAAGAACATACTATTACAGGTTCATGTAGTTCCTTACAAAGGTGAAGACAACAAGCATTACATTTTGCAAAGAACTGGTCAGTTGATTTCTGGTTTAGGAGTTGAAGTACTTATAGGCGTCACTGGCCAAGTCTTTAACTTTGAGGTTAAATGTTTATTCATGGTGATTGAAATTCTTAATGTATTAGCCTGGCTTGATTACTTGAGGTGGAAATTCAAATTATTTCCAACTATATTATGGAGTGGGGATAGTGTTAGCTGGAATTATAACATCCAGGATGTAGAACTGGTGGAACAAGATTGGGGGCCAACCAATCTCCAACAAACCCTCAACTAGCAGTTACATGTTGTACCTACTCAGCATTACAACCTCGCATTTTTCAAAGGAAACGCTCATGCCTTTACTGGAGTAGTTATGAATGTCAGGCTTGTATCACTCTTTCAGAAACTAGGTGTCAAGGTCAGGGGAAAGTTTGTGGACAGTCGGGGAATTATGGAAATGTCCGGTAGCTCGACATCAGGGAGTTCTGTCTCTAGTTGGCATTCTTTTTCTTGTGATACATCTGATAAAGTCCACCAAGCTACATTTGATACCAAATTTAAATTATTCTTGGAAGACTCATTTTTGGCTTTGCCTATCTCAGTTGGTGTGATCAGGATCCATACTGTTATTTTTGAGCAGCTAACATGCCTTCCTGGTTGCAGTCAGTTGATGGGTTTCTTAATTTGACACAAATGGCGTTCTAAGGAGGTGTTATTCTTTGAAAGGAAAGTGGACACAATGGTTACTCCCACAAAGGCTGTTGGGGTGGTTTTAAATGATTATTTTGAGCTACAACGGTACAGTAGGTCCACTCATCTCACGAACTTACATCTCCAACTAAGAGCATTACGAACAGCAGAGATGGGCAGGCTAAAGTAGAAGGGAGGACAGGCCTGCGACCACAACAATGTATTCAGTTTTCATTGGAGCTGACGAAGAGCGATCCACTTTTACTCATGAGAGTCGTTTGGCGGCATGGGGTCAATAGCTGCGTCAGTCGGCTACAAGTGCAACCGCTACTGTATTTCTAGATGCCACCTTGAAGGACTCTTCAACAGACTTGGGTGTTTTCGTATCATTCATCCTTGAGGACAAGGATGTTCTGAAGGGGATGGTATTTGTCATGTCCCAAACCTAGGAGGAGAGCACACATATCATATTGATGTCACTATTTAACTTATTCTATAGTTGGTAGCCTTTAATTGTAGTAGGGGTGTCCTTATCCTTTGTTATGAATGGTCTAGATGTAAGCTTCTAGTGGCATTGTAGCTGTTAGATCTAGGGTAGACTAATGGTGTCTAGCTTTATAAACAGAAGGAGTCTGTAAGAAGAGTTTATCTAAGAAATTAATAAAAAGAGTATATCGTTTCAATCGATCAAACCGTGTTCTTCAGAATCGGGAGGCTTGATCCGTGAGGATCTTGGCGTTACTGTTATCTCTAGCCTGTTCTTGTTGTGAATCATATCTCGGTTCATGACAGTAGAGTGGGAAAAAAGCAAAAATCAATCAGCAGGTGAAGCTCATAATCACAGCAATATCAAGATAGGAAATATTTCTAATCAGCAGCAATCTCCTAAAACTGGAACTCCTTCTATTCAACAGCAAACTCCTAAGACTCCCCACATTCCTTTTGATATCTGTAAAGAAGCAGATAAGGAAGTGGTGAAAGTAAGTACTTCTAGTTCTATTCTTAATCCATTGGTGGAAGATTCAATAATATCAAATATAATAACACCACATATTCAAGCTACTCCTGAAGTGGTTAATGTGAACAGTGGGAGATTTAATGCTCTAAGTCCAATTGAGCAAAATGAAGAGGATGAATTGAGTATTGATGAAGAAATTATGGCTGAGATAGAACCTTATAAGTTCATTCAAATGGCAGAAGTCACAGAACTAGAAAAGAGTGAAGTTAAGTTTGTTGATGCAGGATCAGGAAAGGTCACTACAGAACCAGTACAATTTACTTCATGGTCTTCAGTGGTGAATTCTTCAGGAAAAAAAAAATGAAAATTCAGTAAATGCAGTAAGTAATACCTCTCCAAACTTTAAGAATATCTCAACAGTCATATCTTCAAAACAAATACCAGTTAAACATAACTTTAGGAAAAATGTTGGTATGGGGGGTCCAAACCTCCACCAAAACCCATGAAAGTTCTTTATTGGAACATTAGGGGTCTTAGAAGATCTAGGGCCCAGCGAAAGTTGTTTAATATAGTCAAGCAATTCAGTCCAACATTACTTTGGGTTGCAGAACCAAAAATCAAATGTTCTTCTTCTTTTTGTAGTAAACTAAATTTGCTTCGTATGCAGAGTATGGTTATTCATAATGCTTCAGTTAATCACAAAAGTAATATATGGTTGTTTTGGAGTAATTCTATTGTAACTCCTTCAGTTTTTTTAGTAACAAGTCAAATGATTACAGTTGAAGGGGGTAATGTGCTAGTATCTGATGTTCATGCTCATGTTAAAATGGTGCAGAGAAGATTTTTGTGGTCTGAGATGCAATTAATTAGTGACCTAAACAAACCTTGGTTAATCATTGGTGACTTTAATGCAATTCTTACAATAGAGGAGAAAGCTGGTGGTAATTCTCCTTCAAGAAGATCAATGTTAGATTTCAATGATTGTGTAAACACTTGTGAACTCATACAAGCTCCTAAAGTTGGATTGGATTTTTCATGGTTTAATTGTCAGCATGGTAGTAAAAGGATATTATGTAATCTAGATAGAGCTTTCTATAACATGGAATGACTGCAAATGTATGGAGATTGGGGTTACAAAGTGGGTGTTTGAGTGGTATCAGATCATTCACCTTTAATGGGAGGTTGTGCAAATGTTCCTAAGTCGAAAAATGTTCCTCTAAGATTTCAAAAAATGTGGTTGGAGCATCCTGATTTTTTGAAGATGGTTGAAGATAATTGGGCTGAACCAATATATGGAGATCCAGCTTATGTGTTTATGCAGAAACTTAAGAGTCTAAAAATAGCTTTAAAGGAATGGAACTGGAAATTTTTTGGTACTGTGCAAGTTAAAATTAAAGAAGCAGAAAATTTGGTTAAAGAAAAAATGTTGATTTCAGATAGTAATCCCCATGATGAGAATGCTGTATGTGAATTGGTGATGGATCAAAATGAATTGAATTGAAGGGAAGTTCAACAAAGTATCATGATGAAGCAAAAATCAAAATTTCAATGGGTAAAAGAGGGCTACTTAAACACTAATTTTTTCCATACAAACATTAAGGTAAGGCAAACAAAAAATATGATATGTGAACTGGAAGATGATGAGGGTAATTTGGTAGCTGATCAGGAAAAAATTGCAGATATCTTAGTTGATTTCTTTCAAAAAAAAAGGTTTCAGTTTCAAGAAGTAAATATCAATGAATCACTATTATATGTAATCCCTCAATTAGTAACAGAAGAAGATAAAAATATGCTTGACATTGTTCCAGATTCAGATGAAATTAAGAAGGCAGTATGGGATATGAATGCTTATGGTGCACCAGGGCCTGATAGATTCTCAAGTAGTTTTTTACAAATCTTGCTGGGAAATTGTTAACAAAATTTTTGTTGAAGCTATTCAATATTGTTGGAGGAGAAAATATATACCAAGAGGACTCAATTCAAATTTTTTGGTGTTGTTTCCCAAGACTCAAAATGCTAAGAAGCCAAATCAATTTAGACCAATTGGTCTAAGCAATTTCAGCTTCAAGGTATTCTCTAAAATATTATCAACAAGAATGAGTGGTTTAATGGGTAAGGTAGTATCATCTCAGCAAGCTGCCTATATTAAAGGTAGAAATATACATGAACAGGTGATGCTAGCCTCAGAGTTAGTCAATGAAATGAGACACACAAGAAGAGGAGGAAATGTGGGTCTCAAGCTTGATATTTCACAAGATTATGACTCAGTAAATTGGAATTTTTTGTTTCGGGTTCTTAAAGATGTGGTTTTTCAGAATCTTGGTGTGAATGGCTTCATGTGTTATTTTCTTCAGCTAAAGTATCTGTTATGGTCAATGGGGGTCCAAAAGGATTTTTTTCAATGGAGAGAGGATTAAAGCAAGGAGATCCACTATCTCCCATTTTGTTTGTTTTGATGGAGGAGGTGTTAAGTAGAGGGCTAACCAAGATTTTTGAAACAAGAAAACTTCAGTCAATGGTTATTAGAAAAGGAATTTATCATACTTATCTGTTTTTTGCAGATGATGTGTTCATCTTCACTAATGGTTCCAAAAAAAGTTTAAACTCTCTTCTCAGTTTACTCATGTGCTACCAAGATAGTTCAGGTCAGTTGATAAATAAGCACAAAAGCAAGTGTTTTGTGGATGGTTGTAGTCCTCTCAGAAAATCTCAAATATCAAATTTGTTGCAAATGGAACTTACTTCTTTTCCAGATAAATACTTAGGTGTTATTATAAAGCCTGGAAGAGTCAAAAGTGACACAGTATGGCCAATGGTGGAGATGATGCAAAGTTATTTGGCAATATGGAAAGGCATATTGCTATCCTTTTCACGATAGATTGGTGCTTATCAAGTCAGTTCTCTGCAACATTCCCATTTATAATATGGCTGTTTATAAATGGCCAAGTTCTGTCATCAAGATTTGTTAAAGAATAATAAGAAATTTCTTATGGACTGGAAATAGTGAAGACAGAAAGTATGACACTTTGCATCAGAATAAGTTTTGTACTCCATATAATGAAGGTGGCTTGGGTATTAGAAGGTTAATGATCACTAATAAAGCTCTTTTGATGAAGATGATGTGGAAGTTTCTTACCTCAGAAGAAGATTGGACAAATTTTTTTACAGCCAACTATAAAGATAAAAATGGAGTATGGTGCACTCAATGAAAATTATCTTCTATATGGCCAGGATTAAAGTGGGCTTGGATGGAACTCAAGAACAATGTAAGATGGTGTATCGGTGATGGAAGCAAAATTTCAGTTTGGTTTGATACCTGGATAGGTGACAGTCCCTTAATTGACATATTTGGATATAATGTCACAGTGAAAAACAATATATATCTTAAAGTAAAAGACCTACTGAATGATGGTGAATGGAGAATACCTACTTAATTACAAGGCATGATTCTTTCTTCTTTACCTTCAGTGAGTGGAGGAAAGGACATGGTTGTGTGGAGTGGAGATGTGAAAGGGGTATTCACTACAGCTATTGCTGTTGAAAAAATTAGAGCCAAGGAACCTAGAGTGCATTGGCCATCTCAGATATGGAAACCATTTTTGCATCCAGGAATAGCTAGCAACATTTGGAAGATACAACAAGGAGTTTACATGGATGATGAAAAGATGAATAGAAAAAGGTTATTCATTAGCTTCCAAGTGTTGCATTTTTCAACAAGATCAAGACAGCATGAACCACCTTCGTTGGAGATGCAATTTCAGTACTAATATATGGCAATGGTAAGTGCAAATATTTAACTTCCAAGTACCTTCTTCACTTTCTGATATTCTACAGTTTGTTAAGCATAAAAGTCTCTTTGTTAAGAAAATTTGGATTATAGCTTCATGTGACATATTAAGGGAGTTGTGGTTCCATAAGAATAAAGTGATTCATGAAGGTATACATCCAAATCTGGAGAGATTTAAAATAAGAATTCCGAGTCTTGTGTTTTATGGAAGTTATAGAATGACTGGTGCAAAATAGATGACAGAGTATGATACAAATATCCTTCACTTTTTCAAGCTAGAACAGAAAAACATTAAAAATTATTCTATAAAAGTATGTCAGTGGAGCAATCCAAAATTGGGATATATTCTTTTCTGTTGTGAGGGAATGACAATTGGAAATCCTGGTGCAGCAGGATATGGAGTAATTGCTAGAGATCATCAATGTCAGGTCATTGGTACTATTTCTGGGGGTGTTGAAGTAGCTACAAGTTTAATTGCCAAAGTATTGTCAGTTGTTTGTGCCACTAAATGGGCTATAAAAATGCAGTGTAGCAAGATTATCATTAGAGCATCTGACAAATCAGTAATGGAGAACTTCAAAAATGGTGCAGTTCATTGGTTTCTAAGGGCTAGATGGTTACAAGCTTTTAGCAAGTTAAATGACATTCAATATGCAGACTGCTACAAAGAAGTTAACTTTACAGATGAAAGTTTTGCAAGACATGGTACAAGTCTAGCTCAAGGTATAACTATCATTCATAAAGGGAAGCCATCATCTTTAGCTCAAGTAGAAATGCCACATACAACGTATTACAGAGATTGATTGTAAAAAGAGAAAGTCATTGCAGGTTGTTATCTTGTTACTGTAAAATTATGTTCTTGGTGTTGATTTGGGCCTAGTATGTATTGGGCCTAGTCAGTTTACTTTTGGCCTTTTCTATTTTGGGTCTATCTTGTAAAATCTTATTGGGTAAGTCCTGTAATTTGTTTTTTTGAGTTTCTCTATCAATAAAATTGTGATTCAGCAAAAAAAAATATCTTTCAACCGTTAGATCGAACTTAGCTTGTTACACACAAATGAAATGCATGTTTATTTAGGTTTGCGTAACCGTACCCAAACATGTACACTTAGTTGGTTCAACAGTAGTTAATCAAATGGTTAGCCATATGAGCACTTTCATATCAACCATATTCATCTTAACCATAACTAGTTCAAATGACTCAAGAGAACTAGTTAGAGAGTTGTTCAATTGCTTAGATCTCATAGAAGTATGCAAGACACAATTGAAGCAAAAACGATTTGATTCACTCGAATCAATTCATGAACTTTATAGCCACGGTTTGCAAGTATGCATTCCTCAGTTTATATAAGTTTAAATTCACGAATAATCGTTTTTAGAAACTAACCCACTTAAGTACGCATACTGGTATGCAGACTTAAGTACCCCGGAATAGGTTTGTTTTCAGTTCACAAACTCCAGCAGAAATTCACGAAATGTGAACTTCTGACAATACGCTGACTTCAGTTCCGGTTTTCCTGAGCAGCAAAGTACGCATACTTTGGTTCAAGGAATAATGACTTACACACGTATGAGTTATCAAGCAATGTTTACCAAAGACCAATGTTCAAGTGTCAATCAATGTAAATCAACAACCAAAGGTTGGATATTCTAATTGATTGATCTTAACGCACAACCTGTGATATTTCAATTATATAACAAAATATAATGCGGAAAAGAAATAACACAGACACCAGAATTTTGTTAACGAGGAAAACCTCAAATGCAGAAAAACCCCGGGACCTAGTCCAGTTTGAACACCATACTGTATTAAGCCGCTACAGACTCTAGTCTACTACCAATTAACTTCGGACTGGACTGTAGTTAAACCCTGATCAATCTCACACTGATTCAAGGTACAGTTGTGTTCCTTACGTCTCTGATCCCAGCAGGATACTACGCACTTGATTCCCTTAGTTGATCTCACCCACAACCAAGAGTTGCTACGACCCAAAGTCGAAGACTTGATAAATAAATCTGTCTCACACAGAATAGTCTATAGATTGAATAAATCTGTCTCCCATAGAAATACCCCAAGAGTTTTTGTTCCGTCTTTTGATTAATCAAGGTGAACAGGAACAAATTGATAAACCGGTCTTATATTCCCGAAGAGAAACCTAGTATTATCAATCACCTCACAATAATCTTAATCGACTAGCGAAACAAGATATTGTGGGATCACAAACGATGAGACGAAGATGTTTGTGATTAATTTTATCTTGCCTATCGGAGAAATTACTCTCGAGTCAATTATTTCAATTGTACTCAATATGATAGAATCGGGAAAAATCAGAACACGCAACTACAAAGAAAATAGTTGGGTCTGGCTTCACAATCCCAATGAAGTCTTTGAAGTCGTTAACCTACAGAGTCTCGATAGAAACCTAAGGTTAAAGGATAATCGACTCTATTTTATGAAACTAGTAACACACATGAGGTGTGGGGATTAGTTTTCCCAGTTGTTAGAGTTCTCCTTTATATAGTTTTCAAATTAGGGTTTGCAATCCAAGTTACCTTGGTAACAAAGCCTTCAATATTCACCGTTAGATGAAAAACCTGATTCAACCAAGCTAATATATTTCAACCGTTAGATCGAACTTAGCTTGTTACACACAAATGAAATGTACCCTCATTTAGATTTATGTAACCGTACCCAAATGTGTACACCATGTTGGTTCCCAAATAGTTAACTGAGGTTAGCCATATGATTACTCTCATATTAACCTTATTCATCTTAACCATAACTAGTTCAAATGACTAAAATGAAACTACTTAAAAAGTTGTTCAATTGTTAAATTCTCATAGAATTATACAAGAACACAATTGAAGCAAAATCAGTTTGATTCACTCGAATCAATCATGAACATTATAGCCACGGTTTGCAAAGATTGCATTCCTTATTATATAAATGTTTATGTTCATGTTCATAACCGATTTTAGAACTTTAACCTTCAAGTATGCAAACAGGTACGCATACTTGAAATACCCGGACGAAGATTGGGTTTCGCTAGTACGCAAACGGGTACGCAAACTTTCAATCCCAGCAGAAATTCTCAGACATGAACTTGTACGCCAGTACGCAAACGGGTACGCATACTTAGGTTCCCGGATTTCTCAAACCAACAGCTACGCAAACGGGTGCGCATACTATGGTTCTCGGACATGGATTACATATGTGCAAGAGTGCACAACATGACATATCCAATAATTTTTAAGTGTTCTAAACTCTTATTTAAATCATTGAAACTTTCTTAGAGGATGACAATAGCTGTTTTCACACAATATTAGCATCAAAGCAATTTTCAAGATATTGAAATAATCATAACGAAACATTCCAAGACTACACCAAATGATTGTATCACAGAAACCATGTAAGATGTTACTCGGCAATTTTCACATGCTATAAGATGAACTTGGTCAAAGCGAAAGCTTGCCAACAAATATTTCGAGAAATATGTAAGCGAGATAAACTCAGCTCGAAATCTCAAATGTGTATATAAAAAACTATATCGTAATATGACTTATGTCTCAATATAGGAGATAAAGTAGAAATAGACTTTCCAAGTGATAGATGAGTTTCAGTCTCCACATACCTTTTGTCGATGAAGTTCCACAAGCTCCCCTTAGTAGTTCTTCGTCTTCAAATGATGAACGTCGTGAAGTCTAAGCTCAACTACACAATCTATGTCCTAGTCCGAGACATCTATAAATAGGCTAAAAAAAAAGACTTATATTTTTGATAACTAACATTGAAAAACATGCTTGAGATAGCAACATATGCGAGTCCGACCGAGCAGTGCTCTAACAATCTCCCCCTTTGTCAGTTTTAGTGACAAAACTATCAATACATATGGATTACAAAATAAATAAAAATCATAGCTTCTCATCCAAATGCTTGATCTCCTTGGCATCTTTAACAAGACTCGAAAACTTTGCACTTCCAAGTACTCCATGATTCTAAACGTGTTCAACTCAGCATCATGGTTGTTGAAGATCCGTAGCGATAACAATGAGAAAACAAATGCTCTCAATCATTGTTATACAATGTCATAGTATTATTACACAACATCAAAGTTCAATTGTATCACAACTTTGACAACAATTGTATGGTGATATGTATCACTCCCCCTTAGTCAATACTTCATCTCAACATGAAAACCACTCCCCCTTACATAATGATCCGTAAACTATATGTATTTTTAGTATGAAATTACACATTAATTCTCCCCCTTTTTGTCAATATGAATTGGCGAAGGTACGAAAACTAGTGGGATCCTCATGAAATTTTTATAGAGATACTTCATGACCAAAAGAGAATAACATACCAACTTATTTAGATGCAATCATAAAGCCGAAGATAAATGCATTCATCAAGGAGTTTATTAAAGATACAAGATAACCCCTATAATATTCCACAGCCGTACTCCCCACAAAGATTTGGCAATTAAGCACAAGTTCAATTAAGAACTCTCCCCCGTAAAATGTCATTCCGAAAGAACAACAAAGGCGACCTTACTTTTACAAGCAAAGAAGGATTTCTTTGGATATAACCAAATCACATGAAAATATAAATTTGAATCCAAAAATCTCAATTGGATCAACCACAAAGATGATCAATTCAATTGGTCATGATAGACATAAGAGAACTTGTGGAGCAACACATTATGTGCACAAAAATATGGATCGGAGATCGACCAATACTGCGGATTACACAAGGATTCATTCTATTTTTCATCACTATTTGCATAATGAATTATAATAGACATAATCCTTGTAAACAAAAGTGTATCCTTTCTTTCATCAAAATTTGCATAATGACATAAAAGGTTTTAACTTTTGTTTGTCAAAAGTTCAGTCTATCTTTTATCAATACTTTCATACCGAGATAATAGAGATAACTTTTGCAATGTATGGGACAAGTATGGGACAGTCATAGGTTCACTGACGTAAACAACATATCCCATAACAATTTGCAATGTATAAAATCATAAAGATTAAAATTGCAAAAATCATCTTCCAAGTAACTTAGAATTTAAATAAATAAATCTAAAAACATTGAAGATGAAAAACGTTGGCAATAGTTATGTGTACTCACAATAATGGCTATTCCAAACCCTAGTTATCCTTCTTAAAAAACATAAGAATAAAATTCTCATAAGAAGATTTACTAGACAAAAATCAAAGTTCTTTGAGAACCCCATACCTTTCAATGAATCCATCATAGAACGTATCATTGATTTCCTTTATTCTTTTGACCGTAGACACACCATGTTCATGATTTAGAATACACAATTTCCGGTCAACAACCCGAGCAAGTTGTCTAGCTTTGACACAGTCCATGATGATCTTATTCTGATCCATATCAGAATATTTTGGTTTGCAAGGATTCTGGCCTGACCATCTAAGAGTTGGTTTATTTGCAGTTGAAGATTTGCAAACTCGACCTTTTAATCGTCCTGAAAATGAATTAAATCCTTGACAGATTCACCCATCCGGGAGTTGTGTTCCCTCCTTTAGAATCAACTCTTGAATCGAATCACGTCCTTGAGTGTCTTCCTCTATATCAAGATGCACAATCTCTTGAGATTTTGCAGAGTTTTCCAAAAAAAAAATGGATGAAATAATACAATATAGGATACATATATGTATATATGTAGTTTAAGTAAAGAAACCCTATGAACTTGAAAAATAGGGACATGGACGTACACGGACTGTTCACAAGATGAAGATGGATTAAGAGAAATCTAATGAGAGAACACAATGTTTGTTAATGTGGCTCAATAATCACTTTTAATTAGAGCCTGAGTCATGAAAGCAGAATTGCAAAACTCAGCTTAACAAGAAAAACGACTAAAAAAACACAATTAATCTTGAGACTCCCATAATTATCATCCTCGCACCTCTCAAGATAGATTCAAGAATGAGATTACCTATAGTTAGGTAAAGGAGTGAGGAATGACCTCACTACAAGTCATGGGAGAAGAGTTGTACAGTTTTTTTGAGCGTTTTATCTGTGTACTATCTCCTTTCCATCGATTATGACTTATTCCAGAAGAATTTGCCATAAACCCTTTCAATAGTCTATCGGAAGGATTTTTCTGAGGACTAAGAAATCGGTTCCAGGGGAGAGAAGTTGTAGGATTTCCATTTTCTTGACCTAGACTTACCAGACTTGTTCTTACGAGCTTAGGGAAGGTGTTCATCAGTGGCACAAGAGCTTATACCATAATGGGGAACATGTAACCTGTGATGATTTCTGGATGAGAGATCATTTTTATAAGAGTTCTGGTTTTCTAAAGAAACGCAATTCACTGAAGTTGTCGTCAGACGGTTTACTCCGTTGATAGTAGAAAGAAGCAAATTATGGAGATTAGAAATTTGTTTCTTCCTAGCAAAACAATGAAGAGCATAGTGATTCTTTTTTCCACAGAAGGAACAACATCGTGCATTTGAGACATGTTTTCCTTTACCCAAACCTTTTTCCTTCACATGCAAATTTTACAAGTGATTCACAATAGGTAAATCCTTGGAGGAATTTTTATTTACACTAGGTAAAACCTGGTGAGTATCATAAGAAGGTGCAGAAGATGACTTAGTCATCAAGACATAATTTTCCTTTTGCAAGGTGTTACAATGTTCTCTGGCAAATTGAAGAGACGCAACAAGTTTCGCGTTAACTGTTTATTTCTGATGAATGAGCCTTGACTAAAATCTTTTCTCTAATTGAGTCTTCCCTAACAGTATCTTCAAGAATACTAATCTTTTCACGCTGTAGAGTAGTTTCTTGAACTAATTTTTCAATATCGTTAGAGAAAGATTCAATGAAGATGTAGAGTTCATGTTCCCTTTCAAGAGATTTCTCAAATTCATCAATAAGCTGATCATTCTTTTCTTCAAGAGTCTTGATTTTAGAAACTTGAAGTTCAACAGATTATTTTTAATGATCTGGTGAGTTCAATGTCAGATTCTGACACGAGCTCACAAATCTTGTTTTCCCCTCGGGATTCGGAAGAATCTACTAAGGAGCAATCCTTTAAGACAAATCCAAGATTTGTGTTGTGATTAGAATCTTTGGAAGACATATCAACATGCGTTAGCTTCTGAGACACTTCTTAGGTCCTCAGAACACAGATTGCTACAAACACAGACTTATAAGGTCTTTAACGTGTTTGCTTGCTCTGATACCAATTTAAAATGGGGGGGTTTAACAACCACACCCAACAATTCGTTTGGCAATCTGAGAAGACTTACTCCAATATACTTTCTATAGAATCAACCAGACAGTCAGACTTAATGTAGAGAAAAGTATATCAAAGAGTTTGATATCTCTAACTCTTAATTCAATCCGCAATCATCAAATAGAAATCTGTGAGCCCGATTGAATGTAAGAGGAGTAACTTGAATGGTACCAAAGACCAATGTTCAAGTGTCAATCAATGTAAATCAACAACCAAAGTTTGGATATTCTAATTGATTAATCTTAACGCACAACCTGTGATATTTCAATTATATAACAAAATATAATGCGGAAAAGAAATAACACAGACACCAGAATTTTGTTAACGAGGAAAACCGCAAATGCAGAAAAACCCCGGGACCTAGTCCAGTTTGAACACCATACTGTATTAAGCCGCTACAGACTCTAGCCTACTACCAATTAACTTCGGACTGGACTGTAGTTGAACCCTAATCATCTCACACTGATTCAAGGTACAATTGCGTTCCTTAAATCTCTGATCCCAGCAGGATACTACGCACTTGATTCCCTTAGTTGATCTCACCCACAACCAAGAGTTGCTACGACCCAAAGTCGAAGACTTGATAAACAAATATGTCTCACACAGAAAAATCTGTAGATTGAATAAATCTGTCTCCCACAGAAATACCCAAGAATTTTTGTTCCGTCTTTTGATAAATCAAGGTGAACAGGAACCAATTGATAAACCGGTCTTATATTCCCAAAAAACAATCTAGTATTATCAATCACATGCCAATAATCTAAATCGGATGATGGCGAAACTAGATATTATAGAATCACAAACGATGAGACGAAGGTGTTTGTGATTACTTTTTATCTTGCCTATCGGAGATTAAATCTCGAGCAAATCTTAGAGAAGATAGTACTCAAACGATAGAATCGGGCAAGATCAGAACACACAACTACAAAGAAAATAGTTGGGTCTGGCTTCACAATCCCGATGAAGTCGTTAACCTACAGGGTCTCGATAGAAACCTAAGGTTAAAGGATAATCGACTCTAGTTTATGCAACTAGTAACACATATGAGGTGTGGGGATTAGTTTTCCCAGTTGCTAGAGTTCTCCTTTATATAGTTTTCAAATCAGGGTTTGCAATCCAAGTTACCTTGGTAACAAAGCATTCAATATTCACCGTTAGATGAAAAACCTGATTCAACCAAGCTAATATCTTTCAACCGTTAGATAGAACTTAGCTTGTTACACACAAATAAAATGTACCCTCATTCAGGTTTATGTAACCGTACCCAAACGTGTACACCATGTTGGTTCACAAATAGTTAACCGAGGTTAGCCATATGATTAATCTCATATCAGCCTTATTCATCTTAATCATAACTAGTTCAAATGACTCAAATGAAACCAGTTAAAGAGTTGTTTACTTGCTATATTCTCATAGAATTGTACAAGAACACAATTGAAGAAAAATCAGTTTGATTCACTCGAATCAATCATGAACATTATATCCACGGTTTGCAAAGATTGCATTCGTCATTATATAAATGTTTATGTTCATGTTCATAACCGATTTTAGAACTTTAACCTTCAAGTATGCAAACGGGTACACATACTTGAAATACCCTGACTAAGATTGGGTTTCATCAGTACGCAAACGAGTACGCGAACTTTCAATCAAAGCAGAAATCCTCGGACACGAACCTGTACGCCAGTACGCAAACGGGTACGCATACTTCGGTTACCGGATTTCTCAAACCAACAAGTATGCAAACGGGTGCGCATACTATGGTTCTCGGACATGGATTACATATGTGCAAGAGTGTACAACATGACATATCCAATAATGGTTAAGTGTTCTAAATCTTATTTCAATCATTGAAACTTTCTTAGAGGATGATAATATCCGTTTTCACACGCTATTAGCATCAAAGAAATTTTCAAGATATTGAAATAATCATAACGAAACATTCCAAGACTACACCAAATTATTGTATTACACAAACCATGTAAGATGTTACTCGGCAATTTTCACATGATATAAGATGAACTTGGTCGAAGCGAAAACTTTCCAACACATTTTTCGAGAAATATGTAAGCGAGATAAACTCAGTTCGAAATCTCAAATGTGTATATAGAAAACTATATTGTAATACGACTTATATCTCAATATAGGAGATAGAGTATAAATAGATTTTCCAGGTGATAGATGAGTTTCAGTCTCCATATACCTTTTATCGATGAAGTTCCACAAGCCCCCCTTAGTAGTTCTTCGTCTTCAAATGATGAACGCCATGAATTCTAAGCTCAACTACACAATCTATGTCGAGACATCTATAAATAGGCTAGAAATCAAGATTTATAATTTTGATCACTAACATTGACAAATATGCTTGAGATAGCAACGCATGCGAATTCGACCGAGCAATGCTCTAATACAAATCTTCTCCAGATTGTCTGAAGGAATTAGACGCCAATAATAGAGAAATTAGGGTTTAGGTGCAATACAAATCTGAACTCAAAATTTGTATGGGATAAGGACTCTGCAATTCAAAAAATTGTATCTCTCTTCTCTCATGGATTTTCATCAACATCACAACCAGCTAGGAATTCGTTCAAAACTCTCTCTCCTCGCATACTCGCCTATGCAAACTCGGAAACTCAAGGATGCACAAAGAGATAAAATTAGGGTTTTGTCCAAGTAAACCCTAATTAACAATTCCATTCGATCAAGACGGGAATTTCGTCTCATCAGGACTCCATTATCATGCCATTAACGCCTCCCAACACAGAATCCCAAGAGGTTCCCAAGTACAGAGTCGATTCCAAGATCAGAGTCATAACAATCGAAGGCTAAGCATCAATTCGGGGTCTCTGCAAGTCTAAAAGAACGAGTGGATTGTATTTTTGCAACAGAGTGGTTCATCACCATATATATACTCATCATAGAACAAACAAGGTTCTACCCTGAGTAGGGGACTTAATGTAGATGGTGAAATTTGGATAAGGGTCAAAAGTGTCATTTCAAGATCATAGACAAAACTCAACTCTCACGGTAGAGATTAATCCATTGGTGCTCAAGGAACCCATATCCACGACTTCTAGTATACGTCCCCGCGAGACACTGCTGGTCGTGATGTCGTGATTTCTAGCGCACATCCTCGACGAGATACTACTGGTCACGTATGTTCTCTAGAGCGTAAAACGTCCCTGACAGACTTATGAACCAGAACAGCCATATTTCCAGCATGTCATCATGAGACTCAGCTGATTGTGATGCCATGATTCCTAGTATACATACTCGACGAGATACTGCTGGTCATTTAGGCTCTTTAGATGCGTAAAAACGTCTCAGGCGGACTTATGACCCAGAGCGGAGACATACATGTCTCCTGTAAGCAGGACTCATCCTATTTGAGATCAAGGACTGATTCCTAGTACATCAACGCGAGATACACTGTTCATGTATACTCTAGGCTCTGACTCGACTTACTGAGGTTTCCGAATAATTCATAGGACATCCCCGCGAGAAATGCTGGTTATTCTGCCTCTGGGCCCTTTCGACAGATTCCTAGAACATCCTTCTGAGATACACTGGTCATGTCGGCCCTTTCATGCAAGACTTCTTTTCTCTCCCAAACATGTCCCACCTGACTTCGGAGAGAGACCATCGTGTTGGCCAAGTCTCAAACAAACTTCAAACCCATCAGCCAAATATCAGACGGTCTCAAACCCGTCAGCCAAATATCAGATGGTCTCAAACCCGTCTGCCAAATCTCTGATGGTCTCAAATCCGTCGGCCTAATCTCCGACATCCTCAGTCGCGTCAGCCAAACCTTGGGTGGCCTCGTCCAAACTGAGCCATCTCGTCTGAAGAGTTTTATATACGCATAAAACTCAGGCACACGCCTTACCTAGGGATCAAACCTATTTCTCAGCCTCTCAAACACACTCACGACCAGTAAATTGAGCCTGAACTATACATGTCTGTCCAAAAACATGGATAAGCTCTCTTGAGCTCTGCATGCTTAACAAAGGGACCCACAAGCAATAATACGGTCTTCATGTGACATATATGATGGACATGGAGAGAGGGAGCTCAACCTCATCTCATCTCGCACTCCGCACATGATTTCTGAGACATTCCATGTCTTTTCACGATTTTTCCTGGTCGAACTCGTAAGCGTTACTATCTCAAGCTTGTTTGTCAAGTTTAGTTGTAAAAACTACAAGTTTTGATTTCTAGTCTAGTTATAGCTATGTCTCAGATTAGGATAGAATGTGTAATTGAGAATTAGACTTCATGGCGTTCATCGATTGAAGACGAAGATCTACTAAGGGGAGCTTGGAGGAACTTCATACACAAAAGGTATGTGGAGACATGAACTGATATATTACTTAGAGGTCTATTCTATTCTATCTTCTATTGATACTAAGTCGTACAACAATATAGACTCTACATTATACACATTTGTTATTTCGAGATGAGTTTAACTCGTTTATATCTTTCTCTAAATATGTGTTGGAAAGATTTTTGCTTTAACTACGTTCATCATTACTCTTGACGAAAGTAAAAATATGATCATGTGAAAATCTCCTTGTAACATTTTACATGATTTGTGGGAGTTTAGAACAATTAATCATTGTCTAGATATAACACAGTATGCATACCCGTATGTGTAGATGGGGAAAAACGATTTGCTGGTTTTTACGGAATTGAAGAGACGTCCATGTGGAGACTCCTTGAACCGAGCGCAATGTTGAACCTCACACAGATGCAATGCAAAAAGGGAGTGTTTTAAGTTCGAGAGATAAATCTGTAGGACTCCGGCCTAAACCAAGAACAATGGTCGTTCCAGAGTCAATTCGGTCACAAGAGAGGATGGGTTGATCTGTAGGAGGGAAGCTGAGAAATGTGTGAGATCAATGTTATGAGATTGTAGCTGTGTTGTAAATTCAGCGTAAGAACGCTCTGAATGATTGAATTTTACTCAATTGAGAGTGATTGCTCAGACGATGAGTCCGTGTAGACGAAAGATTGTCTGTATGAACTTGCCGGGAAATTCCTTGTCCTTTCAATCATGATTTAGAGGTATTTTTTATTGCTAAGTTGAAAACACCATGATCCCATGAAGTATGACAGTTGCTGGAATCAGAGAGTGGGGAAGTGGGAAATCATGTCAAAATCAGTTGCTCATCGTGTGGAGACTTGGTTAACTTTCCACCCACTACTTTGCTGACTCTTCCAACTGATTGCACGACTTTCTCACATTATCGTCGTGTGTATGAACACACATGTTGTAGACCGCCAGACCAAAACCCTAGTTATTATCCCCCCATGTGACACGATTGATGTCTCGTGATTGTGGAGTCAGTTGTTGACTTTATGGGACGATGAGTTCATGTATTGCTGAGTTGAATATGATTTGCAAATGTTCTGAAACTCATGAATTAAATGTTTGCTGAGACAAGGTATTATTATGTTGATAACCTAAGACGAGAAAACCATGTTGCTGAATCATTGAATATTGATAGTTGAACCAATATTCTTTAATCTGAGCAAATATTGCTCGTTTGATGAATTGTTGGTAATAGGACCAAATAAAATATTAATTTAAGATACTGACTGCTGGGTCGAGTATAATAAACAAAGTGTTGATCGTAGGATCAACATAAAATTATCAACATTTGAATGTGTTCAGAATTATGTTTTCGCAGAGCTCTGGATTCAAAACCCTAATTTTAATGAATTAACGATTTATTGAAAATCAGCGAAGCAGGGATTGCAGGTACCAGCTACAGGGGATGATGAGTCGACCATGTAACATCCAGATGCTCGAATGAGAAAAATACCAAAGTCTCTTGAAGACCAGTTGGTAAAAGAATGATTAAATGATGGTTTAATCATTTATTAAAATAATGCTCGTGTGAGTGTCAGATAATAAAACCTAGTCATGAAAAGATGAGAGACCGACCAAGAGGTCATGAGACCGGCTCTTGGTGGCCGTGGGACCAATTGATGGTCGTTTGAGCAAACCCTCAATTGTTTGAAAAGAGTTTGAACCTAATATGAGCAATCAAGCAAATTAGGTTAAAATCATTAAAACGTTTCGGACCGGCTGTTTGTAAGCCTTAGTGCCACCCTTGGTCGGTCAATGGGATGCGATCGTGTCATCATGGTGTCCGTGTCTCAGTCCTGAGAATTTCGATATTTTCCGATGCGCGTTTGAGCAACATTTTGAGAAAATATGCAGAATCCAGGGTTTTGCTGAAACTAGCAAAAATACATGAGATGATGAAAAATAATAGATAAAACATGGAATTACAAGGTGTGAGACCGACCACGACTAGGGCACGGCCGGCCGGCTGACAAGCACGGTCCCGCACTTTCCCAGTTTTATGTGATTTGATGTATTTTCTCTGATTTGAGGGAAATTCCATGAAACTGGAGAGTTTTATGAAATTAGGGAACTTCCATGAGATGAAAGAAATAAAATAATAATAAAATATAGAATAATGGAGTGTTGGATCGGCAATGGCCAAGGCATGGTCGGCCGGTCAACGGGCACGGTCCTAGGGCACTCTTCCCAATTTTATATAGTTTTCATGATTTTAGGGAATTTTCATAAAATCAAAGAGATTTGTTGAAACCAAAGTATTTTGTTGAAATCATGGAGTTTTCATGGAATGAGGAAAGCAAAACAAGTTATAATAATAAAATAAGGGACGTGTGGGACCGGCTAGGGCATGACTGCCGGCTAGAGCCCGGTCCCACGGTTTCCCTAATTTTATAATAATTTTCATGGGTTTAGGGAAAATTCATGAAATCATAGAATTTTCATGGATTGAGGGAAATAATAAAATAATGGGAAACTGAGGTGTGGGACCGGCCACGGCTAGGGCATGGCCGGCCGGCTGGTGCTCGGTCCCGTGATACCTTTCCCTAATTTTATTATTTTTCTTGACATAAAGATATATCATGAGATTAGAGAATTTCCTTGAAACGAAGGAGATTTGCTCGAATGAGATCATTTTCATGAGATCAGGGAAAAATAATAAAATATAAAATTGGGCATGGGACTGGTCATGGCATGACTGGCAGGCTGGTGAGCCCAGTCCCCTGGCGCCTTTGCTAATATTTTATTATTATTATTTTTCCTTCCTATTTTGCGTAGGTTCATCGTTCATTCGTATTTTGAAATGCTCGTTTGCGCATTCAAATGCTGGTCTGTGCATTATTGCTAAGTACACTTGCACCTTTTTAGTCAGGGCTTATTCGATGCTCAGATGCCTGCACGTTGAATATTTATTACTAACCCATGGAATTCTGCTGGGAAAACCATAAATTGAAGTAACGAAACATTCGAAGACTCGTAGAATATAGTTGAATATTCGGCTACGATCAGAGATAATTAATTGGAGGCTCTATACTAGGAGGGCTTCCTATCTAGGAGCATTAATTATCTGAGAGTTGAGCAATATGAACTTGCTGGAGTGTCATATCTCTCCTATATAGTCAGGGAAAACCTGGTTGCATCCTGAAGACGTTGTTGCTCTATACTAGTAGGCACGCTGTCTAGGAGCCGTCCAATCTTTGGATTCTATATAGAAATAATTACTGAAATTGCTCAGTATTCATGAGATGTGTCGTGGCCTCAGCTGGGAGGCTACACATATACATATACTCTGAGAGACAGCCTTCTCAGTCAGAGGTTTTATGGCATGAGCTTTCACGCTTTATTGAGAGACATGAGTCTCAATACTCATCCGATTACCGGATCTGAAGTATGTATAAATATGTTTTTAAGATTTTTCCCTTGTCGAAAATCCACCATCTACGTTAAGCCCCATGCTTAGTGAGGAATAGTCATGTTCCTCAGTCAGCATTGAATGATGATTTTCCAGGTACAAACAAAAATAAGTAATTGAACTTAGTCATAAGATAAGACGTTACCGGATTTCGACCGAATGAGCAAACCATGGTTTGAGCGAAAACTCCAGTGGCATAATAGAGCGTCATTCGGTGAGCACAAATTGGTGTAGAACCGCTGATTTGATGACGGGTCCTTGGTCATTTTAGGATTCACGGGCCGGGCCCGATAAGGAAATCCTTAGGAAATTAGGTTTTGGAAATAAAATTTGATATAAAAGGGAATTAATCCCTTCTTTTTTCTTTTTTTTTTCTCTCACCTTGGCCGACCACCACCTTCATCAATTCACCATCTCCCCCACGTCAGCAGCAGGAGAAGATTTTTTTTTTGCCGGAGCGACACCGCCGTGCGACCGGAGCAAGCACCGTCCGGCCGGCGCCGACCAGGTACGCGACCATTTTTTTCTTTTGTTTGCTGATTCCATGAGTTGTTAATGTTTTGATCCCATTGAAATTCTATACATGTGTATATATTTGCGTGATTTTTGTAGAAAAACCCTTATTTGTTAAACATATGTTCGTTCGATCATTAGTTCAAGAGACTAGCAATAATCCCTAATTTGAGAGAGATTTTTCTTTTGAAATAGACCTATGTCCAGTGATAAAATTTTTCTTATGAGCTTTCATAGAAACCAAAATTTATCCTAAAAGATGTGAGCTTTCACAAAACTAAAATAAACCTTCGTTTTAAAAAAAAAAATGCTCGTACGAAGGAAAATATATTTTTTTTTATATATGTGAAACCGTGGAGCTCCACAAGGACATTTTATTTTAGATAACAATTTTTTTTACGTGAGTTAATCACGTTTTTTCATTGTTTCGTAAAATCAAAACATGGGTTTTGAGTAACCCTCGAAATTTAAACAATTTATTTATGATGAAATATTGTCTTGGTGTAAATTTCATAGCTCAGTTGTGGATGCTTATACTATGAAAATTGTGTCTATAATTTTATGAAAAATCAGTTTCAAAAATTAATAAAGCTTCGTTCGTTATTGCAGGTTTCAAAGAACGAACTAATTCCGGAATGTTAACTCTTGCGGCATTATCACTATTGTTAGTGGAATTGTAAAGAGGTAAGAGTTAAGAATTACCATTTTTGTAGATGGATTTACTAGCATGTCGATAATTTTATGCTCTTGGTTCCAGAAAATGTCAACTTCCAGCAGCAGCAACTATTCCTCCAGCTCTTCTGACGAGGATTCCAGAGCTTCTGCCGCCAAATCGAAAGATAAGACAACTCATGACAAGGGGGTAAAGCCTAGCGTACCCAGTAATGATCGGAGGGTCACTTATGCTGAGCTTATGAAGAGAAAAGCCGAGGATGATGAGGCAGAGGATCGTCAGCGTAGAAAGAATCGAATCCGGCGCAAAATACTAGCGGCTAAGGAGAGACGTCGATTCGTCGATGGGGTACCTTCTGACTCTGATACTGACGCTTCCGAAAAGGAAACTACGTGGATGTTACCAGAGCACAAGATCACGCCTGACCGGTATACCAGAAAGTTCCAAAAGACTATGAAACAAATTGAAGCTGAAGCTGCAGCAGAAGAAGACTCGGACTCGGACGATCCTTATACCCATCCAAACTTCATCAATGGTCCTGATGGTGATTCCGATGAAGAGGAAGATTCCGAGAAGGACAGTGATGATGAATCTGATAACTCGGATGAATCTGACGAGTAGCTTTACTCCTGATCTCTTTTTAAACATTTGATTTTTTTTAGGCCTTCGTAGTAGACATCTTATTTGAACAACTTCACTTAAGTATTAATATTTTTCCATTTAAACGAGAGATCCTTTTATTAATGTTGGTTCTTCTTGGTTGAATAAAATAAAATGAACCAATATGCATATGCCGAACCCATTGTGAACTCCCTTTGCTTGATTTACGGTTTCCATCTGTGAAAATATCCAGACACGTCACATAATACATATAACACACAGGTCCGTGTGACTTTCTGACCCTGCGTAGCTTCGGTCAGTCCCCAGTGCATTATGTTACTCCGCATCTCCAGTATTGACCTTGTTCGAGACTTAGGGTTTCAGTAAAACTCGCAACTGAATTGACTATTTGCAGAAGATAAGTGCCTGCCGTATCTTGTATATATCTCCAAGATTTAGGGTTTAACAATTGTGCAAATATTCCTTCCGATCCTGAGTTAGTTTCATCACAGAAAAGATTTCGATTGTC
This sequence comes from Papaver somniferum, assembly GCF_003573695.1. Taxonomy (NCBI): domain Eukaryota; kingdom Viridiplantae; phylum Streptophyta; class Magnoliopsida; order Ranunculales; family Papaveraceae; genus Papaver; species Papaver somniferum. Next base: position 118,497,214 of record NC_039361.1, on the reverse strand, counting down.
ATACCTTTCATCACCATGTCTAGTGATAGTACTTCTTCTCGAAACGAACTTCAGTCGAAGCATGAAACAGAATCGTCTATCTCGGTAAGTTGTATATCTTCTTCGTCTCTGTTTGATCAAGGTTATTGATCATAGGAAAATGATTTACTGCAAGATAATTAGAAAAATCCTTCTTCTCACAATTTGAGTCTCAAGCGGACTGTTAGAGCTCCTGCCCGGTATAGGTCGGCTCATGCTGAGGCAGGATCATATGTAAGAAATCTCGTAACTTTTGAAGCTTCACCACGTTCAATTTTGATAAAATTAAACACTCGTCGCAGGCGGATGTTCGTGTCGTTGTCAATGCTCGAAAGAGAAGGAATGGGAAGTCCGTGACCGTGGTGGAGGTTGAAGATAGCAACAACAGGGTCTGTGAAGACTCTGCAGAATCCATGGAGGTTGGAGACAGGGTTCATGCTCGCGAATATCCAACAGCTGGACTCTTGTTTGAATCTCCTTTGATCAACACTTTCCCGGATAATGAGGTGGTCGGCGGATTCGTCATTCCCAAGTGTTACACGCCTCTTTACACCAAAATATGAAAAGATATGGGCCTATTGCTACGACCGAAGTGTGGAAAGGTTTTCTACCAACTCTCCTGACTACAGTTGCAGGGATGTTACCAATCATTAAGGAGATGAACCATATGCGCCTGCGAGATGTCAAGAATCAGGAATTGTACATGTGGGATGAGATGATTTCGAACTTCGAGTCCTTGCGGTTCAATGTAGGATGGCTTCGTCATCGGCTCGAGATAATCAAGATTCATAAGACGGCAGAGGTTGCTGATGCAATTCCTCTGACCACTGCTTTACTAGAGGAGGAGAAGATGCTCGCTTTGGAGTCAGCCAGGGTTGAGAAGGCGGTACATGATTTGAAGATAAAAACCAAAAGTTTCCATAAGAAACTTGATAGGGTTGTTTATATATATTATCCATTGTTGGATGGTTTGGTCTGAGTGAGCATCCGAGAGAGTTGAGATGTAAGTCTTTGATAAAGTAGGATAATCTGATATCATGAGGGAATTTTATTCAATTGATGTATGTTTGATGAACAAATGAGCCTCGTGCATGCTCTTTGAAGGAAATAAATTACATTTGAAATGTATTTGAATAAAGATTAATTATTTGTTGTTGATCAAGCATAATAGGCTTTGAGCCATTTGCCGTTGATAATATTTCCCTCCTTTCCTACATTGATTGCTAAGATTTTGTAATATCCACTAGACACTTCTATGGTGATAACATACAGACCTTCCCATTTAGGAGAGAACTTGGGAGCAGACATGTTTTGTTGAATGTGTTTTGCTGTCTTTAATACCAAATCTCCTACTTGGAAAGTTCGGGGCTTTACCTTTTTGTTGTAATCTCTAGATATTCTCTGTTTGTAAGCCTCCACATATTTTTCTACTTTAGCTCTCCTTGATTCGAGCATGTACAGTTCAGCAACTCTTGACTTGGACACTTCAGCTTCATATCATCGTATTCCACTGGCTGCTGCAATCCTTGCTGAAGGAATTTTTATCTCAAATGGGAGTATATCATCAGTCCCATAGACGAGCGAGTACGGTGATGTTCCAGTCGAGCTCCTTGCGCTGTCCTGTAAGCCCACAAAGCCATGGGCAGTTGCTCATGACACGATCGTGGATTGTCATGAATTGTTCGACTGATAATCTGGATCAAAGTCTTGTTAGTACTCTCTGCTTGACCATTTCCGTGGGGATAATACGGCGTGGAGAAAATATGCTTGATCCCGTACTCCTTGAGAAATTTCTCGACATCCTTGTTGGCAAAAGGAGTCTCATTATCTGTGATGATATGTTTAGGGATGCCGAATCTACATATAATGTGTTCCTTGATGAAGGCTGCAATAGTTACCCCTGTAGTACCTCTGAGCGGAATTGCTTCGACCCACTTAGTGAAATATTCAGTAGCTGTGATGATGTATTCATGCTGCTTCGAGGATGTTGGATTGATCTTTCCGATGATATCAAGTCCCCAGCTGTAGAAAGGCCATGTGATATTCACATAGTGTAATGGAAGACAAGGAGTAAGAATAAGGTTACCGTGGACCTGACATTGATGACACTTCTGAACGTACGCAGCTGCATCGTCTTCCATGGTCGGCCAGTAATACTTTTCATGAATTTGAAGAAACAGTTTCTTTTTTCCCTGGTGTTCTCCTTCATGGGTTTCTTTCAGGACTGTCAGAATTTCATCTCTGGCCAGGCATCTCAACAAGTCTCCTCCAAAGATTTTGCGGTACAAGATCCCGTCAAGAAAGACAAATATGTTTGCTTTCTGAGTGAGTTTGATTGCATCTTTCTTTTCATGTGGTGATTTGTTGTCTCGAAGGTATTCAATGTAAGGATACCTCCAGTCACCGGTGTGATGAAGTGTCAAGGCCTTTAAATGATGAGGAGGCGTCTGACAGTTAGGACAAGATCCCTGCAAAGTTCTTGACTGTGCTTCCATGGAGGGCCAGTAGTACCCAAGTATTTTAAGTCTTCTATAAAGTGTTATCACCAGCGTCTGTACACATGCTTCTTGATGCAAACTTTCAAGATTTTCCTTCGCTTCTTTATCGCCAAGGCACCGGGATAAAGAGGCATCAGGGTTGCGATGATACAAGGCCCCGTGAAGCAAGAAGAAGTTCTTTAGCTCTTTGAGGATGATTGTTCCTTCTGTAACAGAAAAATGCTCAGTTCATGAATAATAGGTGCTCTCCAGTCATTTGATTGAGCATCTTCAGTTTGACTGAGCCATGTGGATGATACAACTCGTCTTTGCAATATGATAGCTTTCTCTGACTCTTCGAATTGCAAATTGGAGGCGAGGGTTGCTAAGCAATCAGCATGTCTATTGTTGGTCCGTCCAGTATGGGTGATAGTTGCATCAGCAAAATGAGTTAGGAGTCCCTGCGCCTCAGCCCTGAATGGAGCAAGCGTTATCTCCTTGAGAGAGTATATCCCATTCATTTGATTGACCAGCTGTTGATGGTGGTTTTTCGCTTAGGGTTAAGATCGTAAAACCACACATCTGACATGACGTCACTATGACCATTAGCACATTTATTGAATCGATCAGCACGCCTACGTAAGAATTACCAGGGTACCTTTTTTTTATGTTCATGTTCCACGGCAGAACCCTTAACATTGACCGACATCATCTATGCCAAACCCTAATTGCCATGCTACGGTGCCATGGAATGCCAACCATGCCAGACGAACCGCTGTTCCAATGGCAAACCATGCCATCCACATCTCCGCGCCAAGGCATGCCAACCATGCCATCCGCACCACTGTGCCAATGGCAAACCATGCAAGTCACATCTCCGCGCCAAGGCATGCCAACCATGCCGGCCGCACCACTGTGCCAATGGAAAATCATGCCAGCCATATCTCCGCGCCAAAGCATTCCAACCATGCCACCCACATCTCCGCGCCAAGGCATGCCAACCATGACAGCCACACCACTGTGCCAATGGCAAACCATGCCAGCCACATCTCCGCGCCAAGGCATGCTAACCATGCCAGTAGAGACACATTTTTGCGTCTGATATAATCTCAATTGTATTTATTGTTAGTGCTCGATTTTGTATTTATTTTGGCTTTTTATGTCTTTGTAGGTGTTTTTGGAAAAATAAGATTTTGCCGCCAAATTGGCTCGAAAAGTGTTTTTTGCGTTCATGAGAGGACATTTGATATTCAGACCCTCACTTTGGATAAGGGGTAACCTAATTACTAAAAGGCATCCCATTTCTAGGCATCTGCTAATCGCACCCCTACTCTGGATAAGGGGCAACCATCTTCAATATTCAAAAATCAGGTTTTGGCGGGAAAAAAGTGTAGTTAAAGAGCAGTTTTGGCAATCGTGATTTGGAGGAGTTTGAGGTCGATTAAACCTCTGATTTTCATAGTATAGACTCCTTATGGGTCTAGGAATCTGATATGGGTGTTTAAATCGATTAGATTGGGCTCAAACGACGGATTTTTCTCATAACAGGAAAATATGGAAAGTCACGTGTGTGACCTGTTTTAGGAAATTTTAGAGTGATTAAAATGCTGTAAACCTTCCCAAAGATTTGTATCTATCTAAGGAAGAGTTTAGAATAAAAAGGAAAGCTCAGAAACGCGTAGAAATCCTAAAACAAGAAATTGTCGCAACTTGGCCGTGAAAAGAAGGAAAGAGAATTTGGAAGATTTGGGAGAGATTTAATCGGTATTTTTGATATAAATAGATGTATTGGGTCATATAGAAGAGGTGTCGAGAGTTTGAGAACCTAAGGAGAGCCAGAGAAGAAGAAATCAGAGCTTTACCAAACTCTGTTTCTGCTGTTGTTGTTGTTGAAGAAGAAGAACAGCTGAAGAACATTGACCCTCGGTAGACAGTCGCAGAAAAGTGTCACTGTTTAACATCTGAAGAACATTAAGCTGTTCAGGGCAGTCTTATTCTAGGGTCTTAAAATCAGCGACAAAGCAACAGTTTTTCTGTAACAGTTCCATTGTAACAGCTGTTTTGCAACACCAATACACTGTTGCAAACAGTCTGTGTTATTACTTTTCACTCTTTTAATCATATTTTGAGCAACAAACACATATTTTGAGATCATGATTAATATGAGGAGCGAAACCCCAACACTGGGATGACGGAGGAAGCCATATTTCATACATGTGGTAATTATATTTAATTCTTTTTATTACTTTTTGTATTAATTTAATCGTTTTATGATTTTTCTTAATTAGTTGTGAAGTCGTATGATGATGTATGCTTGGTCTAAGTGCTTTTGATGCATCATGCTAGTGATTTACAGTTAATCTTTTTAAAATCTACCCTGGCAAAGAATTAGAGTCAATAAACAAGAGCTATATTTGTCTAAGAATTGATATTTGAACCACACGGTATGAGGTTTGGTGGAATCCTGAGTCTCAGTAACTCTCGACATTGTGACAAACCTTGTGTATATATTTTCTTTATTTTTATTGTTTTCTATTATTAAGTTTGAAATTGAGTTTACACAAGTCCGAGTTGAACGAACTTTATTTACCACTTAAAAAACTACATCAATTTTTGGCGCCGCCGACGCGGACTTGTATTTAGATTTGTTTTAGGTTTATTTTTTATTTTATTTTTTTTTACGCGTTTTGGTAATTTTCGTTTCTTTTCAGATTTGGAGCGAAGCTACAAGGAAAGAAAAGTACTATAAAAGGAAAGCATCGCCAAAGAAGGAAAGAAAAGAGGAATCTGAAAGGAGTGAAGAAGAATATTTTGTATACAGTTATTTTGTTTTATTTTTAGAAACTGTAAATAGGTTTTTATTTTTGTAATTTTTCTTTTCCTTTTTGGACATTTTTATTTTTGGACTTGGACATTTTTATTTTTAAACCCTAAGGAAGGGTTAAAATTAAATATAAACTGTTTGCAGGGAAGGGCGACAGTTACGATACTGTCTCGGCCCCTCGGGTTCGTACACTGACATAGGAGTCGGTGTCCTGAGTCGACTTCAACGGTTCATCGCCCATCTGGTACGGGAGGTAAGACTCTATCCACCCACGAATCCCCTGTCAGTGGGTTTTATTTTGTGTGACAACTCACACCCCTGCAGTAGAATGTCGAACTGGTATTACAATAGCCAATACAACGAATATCCGACTGAGTTTCAAAATGGACGTTACTACTTTGACCATAGTGTGAATAGTGGTTGGGAACATCAGCCTTTTGAAGATTATGGTCCATACCATGGTGAGCCCAATTACTATCCACATACCGGTCATATGAGCAAAATTCTTATATTTCTCCTTTAGAAGAGTCTCTCAGGAAATTAGAAGAGTCGACACGTAGGATAGCTGAGATGAATAACTTAGTTTATGACGAAAGAAAACTTTCTTTAGAGGAATCCCTCAAGCTGATAGCTGAGACGAACGAAAGAATTGCTCGAAATAATCTTAATTTTCAATACATGTCTCCAATAATACCCTTGAAAATGAGGATAGTTATTTGCATAATCAGATGACGAGGATATAATTGGTAACACACTACTTGTTTTTAGATGAGGTTCAACCATTTTCATGTTATTATAATGATTATGATGAGGATAGTGGATGAAGAATTTGAAATAAATAGGCATAGTGATCAGGAATTTGCTACTCCAACTGAGCTTAATAATAATTTATTTCTAGTTCAAATCCAAATAATTTTAATAATTATTCACCTATTCAAAAGGACGAGGATTTGACTAGAGATACCCCCGTTTTAGACGATGTAGTATTTTTTTGATTACGAAGCTAATAATGGTTTAGAGGAACGAGTATATTTTGAGTCTAGCGATTTAGAAACAATAGACTTAGAAAAAGAAAATGAACTCGTCGATGAGTGAGGATGTACCGACTTAGAAGAATCAATTGACCATTTTCCTGAATTAGATGACCTTGAAATTAGGGAAGTTGTGACTAGTCTTTCTAGAGACACACAAAACTCTAAGTTTGGGGGTGATTATCATTCTCCTTGTGCCTTACCTTTAACTCTTACAAGATCCCTCACTTGGGACTTGACATATGTGCCTCAACCATTTTACAAGATTATCTTCATACACGTTTTCCTGAACCTAGTGATGTCCACAAGAAATTTCAGTTATTAGAAACCCATCCTCTGGTTGATGTGGTTTACCCAGGCTATGATACCCAGATTGACTTTGTTTTCCCACCAAATATTTTTCTTCCAAATGTGGGAATGTTTGATTTTCAAATGTGTCGAATATTAAGTTTTGAGACTAAACCTAATTACTTTAGGAGATTAGGGTCGACATACTTGTTTAAGGAAGATCACCACTCTCATTGTGGTCAGCTGTGTAAGTCAAATCTGATTGACTTAGAGGATCCTCAATTATTCAGGTTATTATTATGTTCTTCTAAGTTTTTATTTGAGTTTTTCCAGACTCTAGAACCTGAACATTTGGATCTAACCTATGAGGAAACGCAACCCATGAAAATATTTTATTTGGACCCAGTTATAGATCCTGAACCTGAACCACAACTAGATGTAGTTGTCTTAAACAGGAAACTAGACAAGGGTGTGCTTTATTTGTTCATTTTCTTGGCATGTTGCAGATTCCTTTTACTTGTGATAGCTCTATTTGGTTTCGATGACCTACAGATATTTCGGCTATTACTTTATGATTTTATAAGGTGACTAATTCTTTCTTAGTCTGGATGAAGACATTAAACTTAACACTTCTTGGGAGGTAACCTATTCTCATGCAACACGGTAATATCTTTCCTTATCTCTTTTGCTTCAAATGGTAACATTTTCTCCTTGTTCATGCTTTTAATTTGATCTTTAGAACATTGAGGACAATGTTAGATTAAGTTTGGGGGTATAGGAGAAACTTTTTAGTTGCACAATTAAACTCCTGAGCCTAGAAATTTATGCTTATTAAGGACGGCACTAACAAATCTAAGTGGATGGAAGCATTTTGGTTGTAGGAGTTGAGGAACCAATCTGACTAGATGGCAACATCTAAAGATTCTATTGATAAAAGCACAGAGCTCGGGTGTTAGAAATAACATGATAGTTTCACCATATCTCGTTGAGTCCTTTTCACTTCTGTTTTTATTTTGTTTTATTTTTAAACTATGTTTCTCTAAGTGATTAGGTGGGGCTCATAAGAGTTGAAAAAAAAAGAGTTGGAAAAAAAAAAACCATACCATCAGACCAACTGGAATAAATTCAATAAAGTCGACCACTGAAACCCTTGTATATGCCAGTTGTGTTGACCTAGAGTTAGGATTATCAATCACTGGTTTCCTTGTATATGCCAGTGTGTTGATATTAGTCAGACTAGTATCTCAGTCCATTAGGATAGGTTCATTTTGGCGGAGGCCTTCAGACAGATATGAGAAACACCGTTCACCTAGTAAACATCAAAACCATCAATGTTTTTGTATATCCATCTTCTTGATCTATCCATGTGATTAGTTTTGACTCCCGATATTGATGTCCATAGTGCGACTATCTGAGTAGAGTTCTGTCACTTCATATGAATTTTAGTATGCTTGAGTGCAAACTCGTGTACACCAATTGGAATTTCGCATCAGGGTACTTTCTCCTGTAGTCAATAAGTATGCCAACCAAGGATATTCTTTAGTGCCTTCCAAGGTTCTGTGTAGATAGCTAGGGTCTGGAGTAAAAAGGTTTTGTGAGTATACTTCTGGTAAGCCCTCCGGAGACAACACTCCGCCACTAGGGACACCTAGGGGTTTAAAGGCTTATTGCATACGCTAAATGCAATCGACGATGCATGCGACAGTGAGTTAGGATTTTATTTCTATTTTATTTTTGCTCGAGGACTAGCAAATAATAGCTTTGGGGGTATTTGATAGACACATTTTTGCGTCTGATATAATCTCAATTGTATATATTGTTAGTGCTCGATTTTGTATTTATTTTGGCTTTTTATATCTTTGTAGGTGTTTTTGGAAAAATAAGATTTTGCGGCGAAATTGGCTCGAAAAGTGCTTTTTGCGTTCATGGGAGGACATTTTCTATTCGGACCCTCACTTTGGATAAGGGATAACCTAATTACTAAGGGGAATCCCATTTCCAGGCATCTGCTAATCGCACCCCTACTCTGGATAAGGGGCAACCATCTTCATTATTCAAAAATCAGGTTTTGGCGGGAAAAAAGTGTAGTTAAAGAGAAGTTTTGGCAATCGTGATTTGGAGGAGTTTGAGGCCGATTAAAACTCTGATTTTCATAGTATAGACTCCTTATGGGTCTAGGAATCTGATATGGGTGTTTAAATCGATTAGATTGGGCTCAAACGACGGATTTTTCTCACAACAAGAAAATATGGAAAGTCACGTGTGTGACCTGTTTTAGGGAATTTTAGAGTGATTAAAATGCTGTAAACCTTCCCAAAGATTTGTATCTATCTAATGAAGAGTTTAGAATAAAAAGGAAAGCTCAGAAACGCGTAGAAATCCTAAAACAAGAAATTGTCGCAACTTGGCCGTGAAGAGAAGAAAAGAGATTTAAGAAGATTTGGGAGAGATTTAATCGGTGTTTTTGATATAAATAGATGTCTTGGGTCATATAGAAGAGGTGTCGAGAGTTTGGGAACCTAAGGAGAGCCAGAGAAGAAGAAATCAGATCTTTACCAAACTCTGTTTCTGCTGTTGTTGTTGTTGAAGAAGAAGAACAGCTGAAGAACATTGACCCTCGGTAGACAGTCGCAGAAAAGTGTCACTGTTTAACATCTGAAGAACATTAAGCTGTTCAGGGCAGTCTTATTCTAGGGTCTTAAAATCAGCGACAAAGCAACAGTTTTTCTGTAACAGTTCCATTGTAACAGCTGTTTTGCAACACCAATACACTATTGCAAACAGTCTGTGTTATTACTTTTCACTCTTCTAATCATCTTTTGAGCAACAAACACATATTTTGAGATCATGATTAATATGAGGAGATAAACCCCAACACTGGGATGACGGAGGAAGCCATATTTCATACGTGTGGTAATTATATTTAATTCTTTTTATTACTTTTTGCATTAATTTAATCGTTTTATGATTTTTCTTAATTAGTTGTGAAGTCGTATGATGATGTATGCTTGGTCTAAGTGCTTTTGATGCATCATGCTAGTGATTTACAGTTAATCTTTTTAAAATCTACCCAGGCAAAGAATTAGAGTCAATAAACAAGAGCTATAATTGTCTAAGAATTGATTTTTGAACCACATGGTATGAGGTTTGGTGGAATCCTGAGTCTCAGTAATCTCTCGACATTGTGACAGACCTTGTGTATATATTTTCTTTATTTTTATTGTTTTCTACTATTAAGTCTGAAATTGAGTCTACACAAGTCCGAGTTGAACGAACTTTATTTACCACTTAAAAAACTACATCAGCCAGTCGTACCACTGTGCCAATGGCAAACCATGCCAGCCACATCTCCGCGCCAAGGCATGCCAACCATGCCAGACGCACCACTATGCCAATGACAAATCATGCCATCCACATCTCCACGCCAAGGCATGCCAACCATGCCAGCCGCACCACTGTGCAAATGGAAAACCATGCCAGCCACATCTCCACGCTAAGGCATGCCAATCATGCCATCCGTACCACTGTGACAATGGAAAACCATGCTAGCCGCACCATGCGCCAATGGCATGCCAATTCCTTGGCCCCACCATGCCAAGCCAACCGCACCTTACCTTGGCCCCACCATGCCAAGCCAATCGCACCTTGCCTTGGACCCACCATGCCAAGCCGTCCGTGCCAAACCCTTGGCCCCACTATGCCAAGCCATCCGCGCCATTTGCCTTGGCCCCACCACGCTGGCTTTCCTTATGAGGCTACCAAAACGAAGGCGTGTGACGATCAACGACCACCCTTCCATCCTAGATGCAAATCCTAGCCTTCCAAGGTCGCCAAACAACGCATGGTAAACTTTGGCCCAAAACCCTAGTTTTGGCCACGCCGCACCGCGCCAAGGCATGCAAATGGCATGCCAACCACCTTGCCGCGCCATACCATGTCGGCCTTCCCTATGCGGCTACCAAAACAAAGGCGTGCGATGATCAACGACCACCCTTCCATCATAGAGGAAAATCCTAGCCGTTCAAGGTCGCCAAACAACGCATGGTAAATTTTGGCCCAAAACCCTAGTTTTGGCCACGCCAAACCGCGCCAAGGCATGCCATGCCACATGTGCCAATGGCAAGCCAACCACCTTGTCGCGCAATACCATGCCGGCCTTCCATATGCGGCTACCAAAACAAAGGCGTGCGACTATCAATGGCCACCCTTCCATCCTAGATGCAAATCCTAGCCGTCCAAGGCCGCCAAACAACACATGGTAACCTTTGTCCCAAAACCCTAGTTTTGGCCATGCCAAGGCATGCCATGCCGCATGTGCCAATGGCATGCCAACCACCTTGCCGCGCCATACCATGCCGGCCTTCCCTACGCGGCTACCAAAACGAAGGAGTGCGACGATCAACGGCCACCCTTCCATCCTAGATGCGAATCCTAGCCGTCCAAGGTTGCCAAACAACGCATGGTAACCTTTGGAACAAAACCCTAGTTTTTGCCACGCCATACCAGCCTTCCCTATGCGGCTACCAAAACGAAGGCCTGCAACAATCAACGACCACTTTTTCATCTAAGGTGCAGATCTTAGCCGTCCAAGGTTACCAGCTAACGCATGGCAACCTTTGTCCCTAGTTTGGTCGTGCCTAAATAAAGCCAAAACCCTAAATTTTGGCCGCGCCTAAACTAGGACATATTAAAGCCATACTGATCATGCTTTCATGCCACTGGCTACCAAACGAAGGGTTGCAATAATCAATGGCTACCTTTCCTCTTAAGATGCAAAATCTCGACCGTCAAAGGTCACCACCGAGCCGGCAACTCTTTCAAGCTCAACTTTCCAGACAACAACAACATGCTACATGTTTCCCATGAAAACACTCGAGACATCAACGCATGTCACAAACTGGGGGATGCTCATTGGGTATTGGTTTGGCGGTTTACAACGTGCGGAGTACACTGCGCCCGTTATAAGAAAATGTCATAAGGATGAGGCGGTTAGTAAATACAGGGAGTAATGGTGAAACGCTTTCTTTTATGGAACATCAATTCCAGGCGTTCCGGTTACCACCTCCTCCCATTTACTCACCCGTTTTTTATTTATTAATGAGACCAGAGTACGTTTCACTTCGACTTGTATAAATAGGCATTACCTATTTCCACCGAAAACAAGTTTTTGGTCAGGAGCAGACAACACTTAGAATCACCTGTTAGCTTTCCCATCCGTTAGCTTACGCTTTTTGATACAAGTCAAAACAACCACTCTTCCAGAATCAACTATTCTGGTCTCAACACTCTCTTCGCTTCCCTCCCCAAAACCAACCCTTCTCCTCCACTTTGTGACCGAACCAAGTATGGAACTGCCATTTCTTGGTTTAGGCCGGACTTGTACAGATTGATCTCTCGAACCTAAAGTACTCCCTTGCAGTACATTGTTTAGGGTCTAGACTTGTTTCTCACCCACATCACACGAAATTACCGAAACCAGCAGAAACTGTTTTCACCCTCAAAAAATTAGCGACCACGGTGGGATATCAATCTCTTGGTTGAAATATCGATTTCCAAATTTCGGATATCACCTTTCACTTCCAACTCCAACATGGTGGAACTCAGATCCGAATCAGCTGCCGAGAACACCAACACAGAATTTGTCCCTGGTGTTGACGCTACTTCCAACAGCATCACTACGCCACCTACTGACCCCAATAACACCGAAATCACTCCTTTAGGTGTAACACTGCCGATTACCAGGGCCAGAGTCGTTGCCGCCTCTAATGTCCTTGCGCAACTTGCTAATCCTGGCAGTACTGAAAGCGCTCCTTCAGGTGTTACGCCACCAGTCACCAGGCCCAGAGCTTCCGCTACCGCTCCTAACGCTTCGTCAAACATGGCACCTCCAACCGCCAATTAGACTCCAACTACCCCACCAACATGACGAGATACTGGAGGAACCAGAGTAAGCCGACCCTATATCACCATCGTCGATTTGATGGAACGACAGGAGGTTCTTTCTAGAGCCCAGACGGATATGGTTTCGACACAGAAAGAAGTACTCGTCTTTCTCAAAGCCCTGACAGAGCGGCTAGCCGATTAGAAACGCCTCCAACACCCCCGACGCTAGCACCTTGGCGGAACGCGTCTCTGCGGGCGAGGATATTCGTGCCAGAACCCCATTGGAAAGAAGTCAATAGTCCAATTTTGTCACACGAGAGGATCTGGAACAACTTCTTAGGAATCAAATCAAGAATGATGAAATATACATGCATCATCATCAACCTCCTTACCCACCTGAAATGCAAAGAATTCCTCTTCCAAGAGGATACTCCTCTCCTCAATTCACCCTGTACGATGGCACCGGAAATGCACGTGAGCATGTCTCTCGCTTCTTGGAGTCCCTAGGAGAACACGAATACAATCACGCTCTTCGTCTGAAGGAGTTTTCGAAATCGCTTATCGGAAGAGCGTATACATGGTACAACAACATCACGTCAAACAGCATCCCCAACTGGGGTGGCATGGTTACCGTATTTTACAAGAAGTACTTATTTGTGTCTGAACAAGTTACCTTCTCGAACCTAGGAAGGATGTACCAACGGGACAACGAACATCCAAGTAATTTTGTTAAGAGATTCAGGGTTCAAGCACTAGATTATCATGACCCAAACGTGACCGAGCAACAACTGGTGAATTCATGCATCAACGGTATGGATCCCATTTAATGCGCCTTGCCAGAGAACCTGCGTTTCCGTACATTCTCTGAGCTCCATGAGGCTGCCAATCGATCAACAACGACAACACCAGCATTATTAGAAATAGGTAGACCAACCAGAGCCGAAGACGTACGCTAAACTCGCGGGAATAGACGTCTTATCAACAAACAGTATAACGCTGGTCCCTCCTAGGTGAGCGTAGTAAAAGAAAGAGGAAAAAGGAAGGCCCCAGCTACAGACCAGCATCCTAAACGCGAAGCACCAGCACGACGAGCAACTCCGCCATGGAAGGTTGCCGCTAAAGCTCCCATGCGTCATCACGAAGCTGAAGGAAATACCCTGGATTTCCCATTTCCCATTGAGGAGGTGATCGATCTCTTAGAAGCATGGATTCAAGATGATGTTATCAGACTACCATCTCCCAGACTCCCACCGACTGAGGCCTAGATGGCAAACCCCAAATACTGCCACTATTACAGATTTGTTCACCACCCAACCAGTGATTGCAACAGACTGAAGCATATCTTCAAAGAAAAGATAGAAGCAGGGGAACTTAAACTAGGAAACGAGGGAGTACATCGAGACCCACTTCCGGTGAGGAATTGTGGAGTCTCTGGGGACTTCGTGCATGAGACTGTGCTATCCATGATGCAGCACGTATGCGAAATTCTCTACCTTTCCAAGGTGCGGCGCCAAGATATCTTCACGGCTCTCAATCGTGTCGTGTCGGGCAAACGGCTTTTTTCCTCTACAGAAGCCACGCCAAGAGCCCAAGCTCTCTCAGCGAGGGGAATCGAAAAGGACAACTGGGGCCTGCTGACCACGTCCTATTTAAGAGGTATTGAATTCGACAACACGCTATCGACACGACCTCTGACTTCAACATTGTTACTTTCAAGACTCTGAAAGCTGCGGGATTTACGAAATAAAAGGCTACCCATTCCCCATCCGTGATTAAGAACCCAGGAGGGGAAGCCTTGAACGCGCACGACTATATTAACGTCGAGATCAAGATGGGAGACGCTATAACGCATATCAAATTCCACATTGTCAAAGAACTGGGTTACGACATGATATTGGGGCACTTGTGGGTACTTGAAAACAAGGCGAAATTTGGAACATCCCCTCTACCGATGTAAACGCCCGAAAGAATCTCCAACAAACCGTCCCACTTGCTACCGCATCGGCGAGTTACCGATAGAACCCGGACACCTGGAGATGACCTGTTGGCGCTAACTCATAGATTTCAAACACAAGTAAGTTTGGCCGAACGATATTCTCTATAACCAGTCATTTCTTCCCCTACTCCGTCATGGGGACTCAACGCGATTACTGGTGCGGACGCTGTCAAGTGTTGCGAGTGGGGCGCTGGGCCATTCAAACGCTTTGCAAAGAATTTGGAAGTTGCCATCGAAACTGACGAGACCAAGATTCAAACGGTTACACAACACCCGAAATCGTTTCAAATCGGAGATATGGTGGTCAAAGTGAACTCGTTTCAAGTTGGGAAGATGACGGTAAAGATAGCTGTTCGGACCGATTCACCCAAGGAAAAAGAAGACGAGCCATATCTGGTGGCAGACGTTCTTTTGGGAGGTTACTGCAGGCTCATCAACATAAAAAAGCTGGGAGGTGTGATAGTTCACTCGCGATGGCTCAATCTTTTCAATCCCTAAAACGCTGTACTACCCTCTTCCAGCACTCTCCCTTTAGTATTTCTTCAGCAATTTCTCCTCCCGCTTGATATCTATATTTCCCCAAGATGAATGCACCGTTTGTATTCTTCTTTAGGGTTTCGTTTTTATTCAAAAGGTATACATTTATTTCCGAATGAGTTTTCCAAATCACAGAAAAATATACCAAACAAATCCCAAATCACTGAGAAGCCATTAACCATCCAATCACAACCAGAAACACCAACCCATTCTAAGGGAAGGATTGGGTCTTTCAAAAAAAAAATGAGAAGTTTTATTCGAAGACAGAAACCGCAAACGGGATGCTAATTGAAACCCTAACTTCGCCACGAATACAAGGAAGGTAAGAAAAAAAAAAGTCTACAAAACATCAGGACAACTAAGCAACGAATAGAAACAATGAAGAAGAAGAAGCTAGTCATAGAAAGCTAATGTGTGAATTTCCAATGCCTCGGTCAGAGCTTTTTTTCAAACACTTTCCCCAACAATCTTTCTGGAAGCAGAGGTTCCATTCGGAAGTCACATCAGCAATATCAGCCTCAACGTCCCACCCGGAAGTCGTCTCAGCAGCAACATCATCCGTCTTTTTACCGATATCCGGCTCGGCAACCAGCCCAGCATATGCCATCACGACTTCTCCAATGCCATCGACAACAGTTTCGTCGTCTTATCCAAAAGTTGTTTCAGTTTCATCAACCGCAACATCATCATCTTCCTCGGAAGTCTTCTCAGCGACCTTTCGAGGAGAATTTCCCGATTCATCAGAATCAAGGGTTATGACACCGTCCTGGACAGGGGAACTACGTTGATTTTCCCCTAAAAGTTTCACAAGCTCGGTCTTCCGCCGTTTCAACTGAGAAGCAAACTGTCTCTCCCTAACAGTAGGCCGTGAAGAGATTTTGTTGCACCAAATCCTCCCGACGCACTGGGATGCTTCGCCGACTTCCCGTTCTTTCTCCAAAGGTATGTCCCGTATGATTTCTCCAGCTTCACGAAATAGAGATTCAATTCTATTCAACGCCTCCCCATGAGAAGAAGACTGGATTTCGTCGATTCCGAAGTTTCTCGCCGAAAAATTAGAGACATGTCTGTCATTGGAAGATCCCATTATGCGCTACAAAACCAGAGAAAGAATAGAGGATAGACAAGATTTCAGCACTTGTGCAAATGAAGGATTCAAGATCATCTCTTATAACCAGCAGAGCGATGAGGTCCCGAAAAGGA